>NC_071278.1:5655011-5905011 GCF_023375685.1 Ictalurus furcatus
TGTGATTTAATAGCTTATTTTAATAAATATCAAAAATCTAAGAGGCGTGCGTTATAGCTGACACCTAGATGAACACTGTACAGTTGGTTGTGTGACTGTACATCATTCCCTTCAAATGCTATTGAGCTTTAAATTATGGTATATTTTGTGTATGAGCCCATGCAGTAATAAAATACATGGCAATTTTTATATATGATTTAATAGTTTATTTTATTAAATGTCAAAAATCTAAAAAGGTGTGCATCATTGCTGACACCTAGATGAACACTGTACAGTTGCTTATATGACTGTAAGTCATTCCATTGACTTCAAACACTATTGAAGTTAGAAGCATGTATAACAATGTCGTATGTAACTTTAGAGACGGTCCCTTAATTTCCGCATATCCGCCAATATCGAACGTCCGACGTCAAACCAACTTTATTCCAGTAAATTGACTTGCCTACAATCATCTTCCATATGGAATCTTTTACGTTTTTATAATAACTATCCCTTTCTTGTTATACTTTTACAGTGGTAGGCGTGTCACATTATTGTGAAAGGGATTTTCAGTAGTAACCGTAAGATTTGTTTTTAGTGTTTATGCTGCACTTCCGCGTTGACGTCACCTGACGCACAGAAAGGAGGAGGGCAATCCGTGCTTTTCACACACAGACCATAATAACCTTCGACTCGTACCGTCTCCCTGAGCACCGGTCGCGCGGCTTGTTTTTGTTGGCGCCCCTATTATGTAGCGTCAGGACGTTTCATTTCTAATCAGTTCACACGGCTTGTTTTTGTTTGTTTGTTTGTTTGTTTGTTTGTTTTTACTGTGAGCGTATAAGTTTGACGGAGGTTGTTGACAGTCAGCAGGCCTGTACACAGTTTTCACACCGTCGCAAAACTTAAGTTACGGAAGAGCAACTAGTGTGCAGCCATGACCTTTTATTTGACGCCATGTAGCGACTCACTGTAGGATTATTTTCCACATCTGGAGTTTAACCCCATCCACATCGGAGGTCAGACTGAGGTTTGACAGCTCGCTGTTTTGTTTTCCTTTTGTTTTCCTTTTGTTTTCAAGGGACGTTGTTTGGTTTTTAGGGCCCGAGCAGCGCGTCCTAAACATAAACAGACTGAGATGGGGCCCAAACAGAGCAGTCCGGCGGGTAGTGCTCGCCTCAGGGCTTATTCAGGCTCGGATGTGCCCACTTCCACCACCACAGCCGCCGGTTCCGGGAGCGCGAGCGCAGCGGCGATTCGGTACTACACTGGAAACCAGCAGCAGGTCGGAGCGCGCGGGCGGTACGCGGCGGACGGCACGAGACCCAACTCGCTTTTTCAGTCCACCATCATAGCGCAAGGTAGCGGGACTCAAAGCGACGATGACGCGGACGGAGAGCGAAGTCAATCCGGTCCGAGGTTACTGATAGGATCGTTACCGGCCCACCTGTCTCCTCACCTGCTTAGAGGTAAGACAAGTGCGCCATCATCATAACGGAAGCACGCGCGCCAGAAGTGAATATCTGATTGACGTTGAGTGAATCAACAATACCCGAGATTAGAGCTGAGCCTCTAATCGTAAAGCATTGTGATCATACCAGAGTTACTTATTACAAAAGACCAGACCTGATGGTTATAAAGACACAGATAGAGCGCTGTCTCCTCCATAAATATATCAAAGGTCACCTGAGGATCATAGCAGTGGTTTTATTGATTTGTGAATCTTTTAAAGATTTGCTTTCCAGGATTTGTTATTTTCCACAAACAAGTAAATGACGATATATGAACATAGCAACACAAGCGGTCATACCAGCTGAAAAATACCTAAGTGCATATAAACAGGGTGGATTATTTAGAGTAGCCTACATGTTAATAAGATAGCATTAAATCCTTAAGGGACGATGCAGTGCTTGACTATGCAGATATTATAACTGGTTTAGCTTTATTCATCATAGACAGGTCTAGGTCTAGACAGACAACATGGTTCTAGAATGACAACCACCGTGGTGACTTTCGTGATTGTGGATTAATCCAGTTATGTAAAATAACTTCTTTAGCAGCAGTTAAACCAGTAAAAACTAAGCGTTTTTGCCACAGAGACCTAATATATATATATATATATATATATATATATATATATATATATATATATATATATATATAATTTATTTCAGGTTATAAATGTTATGATTATGTGGAAGGATCTCTGTGAGTATAATGTGTATTGTATTAACAGCAGAAAACCCCCCAAAACAAACAAAGAATCATGGGCTGAAATATTCTTTAGGGAAACAAAAAAAAATTTCTATGGCATTGCCCTAAAGAACCAGTTCTGGAGGTTTTGTTTTCTAAGAGTGTATCATGAAAAAATTGCATGAAATTGATATTGTGCACATTTTAAAATCTTCACTATCTCTTCACTAGCCCTGTTTTGTATTTGTGAGAAAGTTACCTAGGTAGGCAGGACCTTTAGACGGCACCATAAGGATAGCAGGCATCTAAGTGTTTCCTATAATTGTGTTTGTCGTGTGAAGATTTAATGAAAGTTTGAAGACCAAGGTGGATATAAACAAATGAGTCGTTTTGTATCAGATAGTATAGTTGCAATAGCACAGTAAATTAAAAATCATGACTATTCTGGTTAAAGATTCTTTGACTTTGACTTGTGATATAAACCTCCACTTGGCTGTGGTGCTTTTTCCAGTTCAATTGAAAAGCATTTGTATAGCACTTTACAGCAATCAGGATGTAGTTTTAGATCATTAATGAGCAAGCCAGAGGTGACCATAGCAAGGAAAAACTCCCCGAGACGAGATGGGGAAGAAACCTCGACAGTACTCTGACTCAAAAGGGAACCTGTCCTCTTCTGTGATTATAAATCATTATAATAAACAGTTGTTAAAGAGTGAAATCAGACACTACTAAGTGTGTTAAAAGTATGTTTGGTATGAGCAGTTTGTAAATAGCAGTCCTGGGATAAGAACAGAACAGTGTTGATGATTACAGCAGCAGTTCCTGGGTAAAAATTTACATACACTATCCAAGTGAGAAGTAAGGATGAGGCTTGGGCATAATGTAGCCAGATGTGGAACTGCACAGTTGCATCACTGATGTGTGGATTCATTTCCTGGATCAAACTTCACTCGGTTGTTCACTCATTTACACATGCTATAAATGATCTGTTTGGCACTAAACATTGAACTCCTGCATATTCATCTGTCTTTGTTCTAGGATGTATTCAAATCAAACTTATAACCATAATTTACCTTGAAGTTGCTTTATTTTCTTGGTTATTATTTGTTTTGGAAACAAATAGGTCATGGTCTGTTGGGGTTAGTATGAGCACAGCAGCAAAACAGTACAAGTCATGTTGTTGCTCATTTAACCCTTTATGCATAGTGTAAATTGTAAAATGTAAATTCCCTGAGACGTTACTGTAATTTAACACAAATCATTATCCTGATTTCCCTTGCTTTCTAGACTATTTACCATTCTTGCACACTTTCCTAAATCTTACATACTTTCTACACAAAATAGCACTTACACAAATTATGTTAAAAAAAAAAGTGCCTGATACCAAATAAGCTCTTATGAATTTTTTTTATTTTTTTTTAAAGCTGAATATTTATCCTCCCCTTACAACTAAATGGATAGGCTGTACACCAAATCATTATAGAACTGAAATATTTTTCAATGCCTGCCATTTATTAGACTTGTTGAATGTCATGTGCAATGCCAATGCCTTTTACAGTAATAACTTCTCAATTGAGCAATTTCCTCATCAGAACCAGGAAGCAGCCCTTCTGCCCTGTGTATATACTGTACATTTGCTACGGGCTATTTACAGCAGGGGGATTGTCCTAAAACCTTCACCCAAAACGGATAAGAACAAGATAACACCTGAGCTGACTTTCATTGCTGGAAGGAAGGTGGAGAGCGCAAAGGAGCGCAGAGGAGGAAGGGGACTCTGAGAAGGGGCTTCCTCTAAGTCACATGCTTTGCAGAAATGTGCAGTGTGTTTTTAGAACTTGCTCTGTTACTATACTAAACTTGAAGCACCGCTCAAGGGGCAGCTGAAGTCCGTGTAGTCTGTCAGACCCCTTTTTTATTTTTATTTTTTATATATATATATATATATATATATATATATATATATATATATATATATAATGTATGTATGTATGTATGTATGTATGTGTGTGTGTATATATATATATATATATATATATATATATATATATATATATATATATATATATATATATATAAAATATATAAAAACATTTTTTTAAATGAAAGCACTTCTCTTCTGACTTCTATTTTTTTTTTTAAATTTTATTATTATTATTATTATTATTTTTTAAAAATATATATATGTTTGTCCTGGTCAATCAGTGTTCCTTTCAGAGCATATTGCTCTGAGCATATTGTTATTGCATAACAGATTGTCACCAATGTTTCTAACAAATAATAACTCTGCTAATCAGTAAGCTAGATTACTGTTTGACTTTTACTGTTAAATAGCTTTTACGTTGTGTGTTTAGGTTGCATGGAATAATCTGATCACAGCAAAAGCTCTAAAGTTGCTGCTCAGTAGCTGGATTCTGCTTGTATACACTTTGCTACATGTAGTTAATGGTAGTTGCATAACTACAAGTAGTAAAGTTATAATGCAGTTTAATTGCATTTTCTAGTAGCATGGTGGTCGCATTGCTATTTTTTAAAGTCAAGTAAGCAATTATCTATATGATAGGTTTTTCAGCAAGTTTACATTACATTTCATGTTATGTATTTCTTGAGGGTTGGAAGCAGAGTTGACTCAGTTATTGGCTGCTATTGAGTCACTCTTGTGATTTATTTATTTATTTATTTATTTATTTTTAAGGTTCTGCTGTCCTTTGAACGGTCCCCCACCTCCGCACAAGTCCCCTTGCACATACAGATATAATGTATCGTAATGTAATGTAAATATACATTAAATACCCTGAGTATTCAGCTGAAATACTAGGTATCGATGGAATTTCTTGAAATTTGATTATCAGCAGCAGTAGCCAAGGTGCCAAAATCTATGGTTTAGCCTTACCATTTACAATCTTTCACCTGTTGCTATGGGGATATGGGAAACACTATACACTTTTCTGTTTTATTTATTTATTTAAGCTAAATCATCACTTGGACCAAACTCAAATCAAATTTGTCTAACGGAAAAGGCAATATACAGATGCGTAAGAGATGTGTAGTTGCTTCTGTTAGCGCTGAGTTTCACTTCATGCCAACTTAATTTAGGTGACGTTTGACCTGTGAATTCATGAGCCTTGGTCTTGTGAGCCTGTAAAGAACATGAGGGCAGAGTGAGCTCTCTGGTTGGTTTAAAGAAAAAAAAATGTTGTTGCTAACCAGACTTTTTGTTCCCTTTCTGCTGCTTGACACGGTTAAAGCGGGCAAGTCAGTGTGGAACGTTTTACTGAATTAAAGCACTTCTGTAAATTAGACATGGTAGATTGTACTATATGGAACTGTGTAGATGTGTGTGTACTACTGTCTTAACACTTTATCTATTACCAATGTTGATCATATTTGTTAGTCTTTTAATGCATTACTCATGTGGTGTTTAGGCATCTGTTTCAGTAAACTCTCAGCTGCTCACTGGAATTAGTTAAGCTACGGTTCCGAGGTCACACTCAGAGTTGTGATAAAACCCATAAGTTAAGTGTAGCTGACTAGCACGAGGTCGCTTGAACAGCGTTTAACTTAATTAGAGTAATAACTAATTATTAGTAAGTAATTATAAGTAAGGAAATTAGTCCATGAGGGTGTGATGTGGTCTGAAGTTGATCATTTTCTTATAACAGCATGTCCCAAAATCTTATACCTCAGTGATTTGCCAGAAATTGCAGTGATTTAATTTACCGATTATTTATTGATTTGAATTACAGCCTGAACTCCGGTCAGGTCTGCTGTTATAGAAAATTAATCAACACCTTCTTACCAGTCAGAATCGAGCATTCGTGGTGCTGTATGATTATCATTATCTGTATGAAACATAATGAGTGTACATACAATTTTTACAAATTTTTTTTTTAGTTTTTTACGTCAGTGACCTTGGTTTAAACTTCCTTGTTAACAAAACAGTAGCCTAATAGTATGGACCAGTGCAAGAAACGCTAGTTAGTTTTGTTCCATATGGATACCCAGCACTGATGAGCAGTGGAAACATCTGCCTTGCTGTATACTTTTCTTTTCTTTTTCAATTCCTGGTCTTTTTGTGATTTGTCCCTGTAAGGCATAGCATTACATAAATTAGCACTATAAATTGTACAGAGAGGATATGCAACGAGGAACAGAGAAAATAAATAAGGTAGTGCTCCATTTTGATTCATGACTGAAATTAAGCATCACATTTGGTGCATGGATTAGTAAAAGTGAGCAATGGTAGAAAAGTATCCCCCTGTGAACTTATCCTACTTATCATGCATTGGCCTTGGCCTTTTGGAGCAGCTGTTATGGTTTGCATGTGGTCTGTTGCATAAGCGTAGGATCTGTTTGGTCAGAAGTTTAGGGATTTCCAGAGCTTGTGCTTTACTACAAAGAATTGCTTTAGAAATACAGATCTAGATATCTAGAGGTGGAAATATCTATTTGACTGCAGATCATGTCAGAATGTATGAGCCAAAAAACAAGCTAATAATACAAAGTGAACTAATCTGTTTTTAACAAAGCACATCATTTCTGTTAATAGTGCTTATGTAATCTATCATCACCCACAAGGCATCTAGATGGTGATGTCTAGCACTGGGCATTCTACCATGTTGGGTGAAATATCATAGTTCAGTGAGTGGGCGTGGCCTAGTGCCGGTGGTCCTCATGCCAAGTTCCATTTCTCCGATGTTTTGTTCAACAAACTGTGAAAAATGTGTTGAAGGGAAAAACGATCCTAGAAACAAATAATGCACTGGAGATGCAACAAATTAGGAAGTAAAGACCAGCAAACCGATGTCAAAGCGAGGATTCGTAATGAAAAAAGGTTCCCGCTAGAAAACTCAGAGAAGGATCCAAGTAGGATCCTTTGAGGATGTGAAGAACGCTTTTATTTTCTCAGAGTGCAGATTGTAGAAAACAGTAAAGGGATTGCATGTATATAAAATGAAGGTTTTTAATGTCTGTATTTGTGATCTAATGTTGTATTGTAGTTTAATATTTTTGCTTGCAATCTTTTATTTACAGAATTTTTGTGGGATCTAAATCTTGCACCCTAATTTTTTTTTATGCAGAGATTTTGTATATACAGTTTCCTGTATCAAATGTAGGAAAAACATGATCCTAGTAGAACCTCTGTTGTGTTGATGTTGTTGTCCCTGGCTTACTCTTCAGGGATCTAAATATAACGCTACATCCAGATTTCTGTAAAGCTGCTTTGTGACCGTGTCTGTTAGAAGGGCTCTACAAATAATACTGAATTGAATTGATTTTTAGACTGTCAGAATCAGTATTTGGAATATAATGTACACTATTTTGACTTGTAGCACAGTGTGGTTTAGTTTTCAAGTCAAGGTGTCATCAGAAGGTGTTGATTTGATTTTGTACAACAGCAGCACTGACAGTAGTTCCGTCTGTAACAGAAATGATCTATGCTGTCTGTCTGTTTCACAAAACTATGTCACTCACAAAAAGGTTAAGAACCACTGGTGTGTATTAATGTGCTCGTTCTAATGTGTTCTTACCATAACAGCTTGTTTACAGAGATGTGTATGGCAAATAATACTTAATCTAAGGCTAATAAAGCGATTTAAAAAAACAAAAAAAAACATATAATTTATGTCGTGAAGTGTTCTGTTATGGGATGTTTATTTCACATTAAGGAAGTAGTCTCTAGTGTCAGCACTTTGTGACAATCAATAAGTTTCCTGACATGTGAGAGTCTTCAGGACAGAGGAGTTTTTCAGTCACATGACAATCTATCTTATTAACTCCGGGGGGGGGATGATGCTTAAACGATTGTTGATTATAGCAGCTGTGATAACAGGAACTAACTTGTCTCACAGATATTCCACAAATTTAAATGCAACTATAAACTGTTGTGTGATGTGTCTTTCATTAATAAATGTAAGAATTTGAATTGCTGACAAATCGCAGTGTGCGATATTTTTGTACAACAGCAAAATCCATCTGCGATGTTCCTTACGTATTCATACCTTTTGTGTTTTTATTTATTTATTTATTTAAACTCAGAATTTCACATAGACACTTTGAAGGGTAATTTGAAGGTCTTTTGGCATGTCAACAGATGTTGACATGCCAATTTTATATATTTACATATTTTACAAGCTTTCATTAATTGTATTATTATTGCTTTATAAACAACAGTCCCTTCAGGATTTCACGATTTTGCGATCACAGAAACGAACACAAAATCAAGGAAACGCCGCAATATTTAGCGGAGCGTGCAAATTTTCAGAATTACCGCAGATTTACTGCGGATTTGGGCCATGAAGCACCGTGTGACATCATCACAACGTTCATTCAGCCAAAGCCCTCTTCGACTCGCGCTCATCGAGTACATGAGTACAGATAAAAGGTCTCCTTTACCAACAAACATCACTGTGTAAGACTGTGCAAAACAATTTAGTGCTCATGCAATTTTGCAAGAAAAGAAGTTTTCCGCACAAAAATAAGCACAAACATTTTTTTGGATGCAACAGTCATTAAAAAACTCCCCGAAATCCAGTACGGACTGAATATATACTGATGTACAGTAAATATATTTGGAATTTCAGCTTATTTCACTTTATTCAGTTGGAGACCATTTTTATGTCATGCAACAATTTGTGTTAAGTTTCCTTTATACTGTTATTCTTCAGGGTTCCATTTGACTGGATGTTTAGCTGCCTAAACTGGTTCTAAATCTATCTGATGTGAGAATGTCTTGTTTTAGGGATAAACAACGAATTATTAGTTTCCCAGAGAGACAAATTAAGATGTACTGAGGAACAATTTAGGGTGATGCATTGCTTTCTAAATGTATTACAAAAAGAATTTCGGCACTTAACTTCTCTCTCTCACCCTCTTTTGTGTGTGTGTGTATGTGTGTGTATGTGTGTGTATGTGTGTGTATGTGTGTGTATGTGTGTGTGTGTGTGTGTGTGTGTGTGTGTGTGTGTGTGTGTGTGTGTGTAGCTGGATTCAACTGTCCTGTGTGTTCAAAGTTTGTTGCTTCAGATGAAATTGACCTTCACCTTGTCATGTGTCTCACCAAACCGAGACTCTCCTATAACGGTAAGCCCACCACTTTGGCTTTTTGTTTTGCTTTGCTTTTCTTTCGTTGTTTGAATGCTGTTCCGCTTCAGCAGTCTGCTTAATCAGTCACAATCATTAACACAAAGCCCTGACGCCGCTCTTCTCGTTTAACCCTCTGTGGGTCCTTTTGGTCCTTTTCAATGTGTTTGTTAAACTGTACGCTGATAATAATGTAATCTCCATGGAGTGGTGATTTGAGATGACTTATGTAGTCATATGTAATTATCTTTTGAACTGTTCTGCGTTGTTTAGTTTGGACACAACATTAAAGGGAGCCTATAATGACTCATGGCAATAAATAATTTAAGCCAACAGATCATGTTCTGCAGTCGATTAATGCAGTTAAAATGTTATTAAAGAAGGAATGTGTATTTTATTACTGCTTATACCACAGTGATGTTGAATTCTTCATTCTGATTGGTCAGAAGGTGCTCATTAATTTTCTATAACAGCAGCTCTGATATTAGTTCTGGCTGCTTTCAAATCATTATCATTAATGCGTTCGTTATTGTTTCTGTAGTAACTTCTCACACAGGGACTCGTATAGAGGACACTCCACGTCATCTAAAGATAATAATAAACAGAATAAGAATGTCTTGCTATTTAATAAGGAAAAATGTGTAATCGTTCATGTGGTGAAGCTTTCTGTAAGATGCTGGGGTGTTTTTTTTTTTTTGTTTTTTTTTTTAAATTAACATTATGCATTTAAGTTAAATAAAGGAGTCTCCAATGTCAGGCCTTTGGAACAGTTTTAGGTTTTCCCACAGGAGAGAGGCCTCAGGACAGGAAACATGTTTGTGAACATAACAAGCCGCATTTTTCTGTGTCTTATTAACTTCAAGACAGGGGAAAAAACTGTTTCTAGCTGCTAAAGGCAGCTAACCTGTCTCAAAGATAAATGTTACTATAAATGGTTGAAATGACATTCTTAAGGAATAAAATTGTAATCATTGGCAAATTGTTGTGGTATTAGAGGAATAAAACTCTGTGGGACCTGCTTTCATAGGAAAAAAGTTAACTTCTGGGTGTTGAAAGTAACTCTGCTCTTTGTCTGGCCGCTTTTGATGATCTTCCTATAACAGCACGCCCTCGCATATTTTATTCCTTACTTGGTGCTAAGCCTTGAGATTCCTGTGACTAGTCAAAGATTTACGTGTGCCGGTGTCATGCTGGGTTAATGACTAAATGCAAATTGAGACGTTTCCAGCTTCTGAGTAGTAAAAATCCACTTAAATTTCTCCTGTAATTCCCATTCATAAAGTCAGACTTTCTCAAGGATGGGAATTTCCTGGTTTCAACAGTGAAGTAGTGAAATGAATAGTGAAAAATCTATTTTAACCATTTTTAAACAAACCTTGATAATGGGATGGTAACTTTAAAAAAAAAAAAAATTCATCTGTTTTGTGAATGATGTCTTTTGATCAAAACGGTTGAATTTTTTTTTAGTGCTATTAATGCTGAAGTACTAAAGTCTACATTCTCTTTTAAATTAACGACCGATGCCTGGTAGTGCTTACTCAGGGAGGCATGAGGTCCCTTTCCAGAACATTCACACCGACTGTCCCTCAGTGGTGGAATAAACTTCTAACCTCAATCCGAACTGCGGAATCTGTCACTAGCTTCAAAAAACGGCTATAGACCCACCTCTTCCCTGAACACTTAACTAACCCCTTACTCTCGCTTGATATATCGCTTTGCTTGTATTTCCTCATCTATAAGTTGCTTTGGATAAAAGCAAATGAATAAATGTAAATTAGATGACATGGCTGCACAGAATGTTCCTGCCTCACAGCTCCAGGGTCCCTAGTTTCCTCCCACAATCCAAAAACGTGATTGGTAACTCTGAATTTCTCCTGTGTGTGAATGATTTTGTGAATATGCATTAGCATGATGTCATTCGACACACCAGAGTCCCATCCAGGGTGCATTCCTGCTTTTTATTTTTTAATTTAAAAAAATAAATTATTATTATTATTTATTTAATTAAAAAAGTGGAACTTTCATATATTCCAGATTCATTACACATAAATTAAAATATTTCAAGCCTTTTTTTGTTTTAATCTTGATTACGGCTTACAGCTCATGGAAATCAAAAATCCAGTATCTCAAAAAAATTTAATAAAGAGTTTATAATACAGAAATGTCGACCTTCTGAAAAGTATTCTAATTTGTGCTCTCAATATTTGGTCGGGACTTTAATCCTTTTGCATGAATTACTGCATTAGTGCGGCGTGGCATGCAGGCGATCAGCCTGTGGCACTGCTGAGGTGTTCTGGAAGCCCAGGTTGCTTTGATAGTGGCCTTCAGCTTGTCTGTATTGTTATGTCTGGTGTCTCTCATAGATTCTCTATGTTGTTCAGGTCAGGCGAGTCAGCTGGCCATTCAAGCACAGTAATACCACGGTCAGCAAACCAGTCACTAGTAGTTTTGGCAGTGTGGGAAGGTGCCGAGTCCTGCTGGAAAAGAAAATCAGCATCTCCATAAAGCTCGTCAGCAGATGGAAGCATGAAGTGCTCTAAAATCTCTTGATATATAATATAAAACACATATTTAAAAACTACTCAAGATCATTTTACTTCCACACAGAAGCCAAACACGTTGAACACTTGTGTAGGTGTAGGTGGTGTCCCTCATGTGTTGAAGCACGGTACCTGATGACTCTGCAGAACTCTGTTTTGAACACTTAACATCACCTGTTTATATGTTACCTTATTAGCTTCAGCAATGTTTTCAGAGGTGTAATCAGATCTTAACAAAGCATGAGCTATTCCCCTTCCCCCCGTGTCACAAATGAACCAATGACAAGCAAGGAGTATTACGGTTTGAAATGTTCGCAGTGTTATAACCTAGTCTAAAAATATACAGTGCTTCTTAGCAAAAAATTGACAGTTGTTTGGTTTAGTTCTGATTTGCAGTGTCATGTTCTTCTGTGCATTTGATAGCAGACGTGCATGATAAAGTTGACAAGTTATGCTCAGAAAAAAAGCGTACCAAGTTGTACTAGTCCTTGTAGCTGGGGTAATTGTACACCTTTTGTACCTTTTTAGTATTTTATTTTGAATGGTGCATGTAGTGAACATTTAAGGCTTTACTTTACTCTAAAAGGTAGAGAGCACTATGTCCACGTTTCCAGGTGAAGGATGCATATACAATACACATATTAAAGGTACAATGGGTAGTAAGGTAAAGATGCATTACAAAAAGATAAGGGTACGGAGGTAGTGATGTAATGTGTTTACATCAGTAGCTGATTATAGAACCAGAGGATTTTCAGTGCAGTCGTGTCCCCTGTGCAAAGAAAAAGAGGTTGCTGTGTTCGACTAATGCTCTGAATTTCTGCCCTACGACTAGGAAAAACCAAAGAAAACGCCTCTACAACTCAGAATTCCTACTTGGAACCTTAGGAATGTCTTCTCCACCCTGAATTTAGCACATGATGTCATATCAACTCGCAGCATCAACAGTAAACAAAGTAGCACTTTTTTATTTTTAAATGAGTTCTGCTGTAGATACTAGTATTTGATTTAGATCAATCAACATACAGACATATTAATGTGTTAAACATCGAACATTTCACTGTTTTGAGGATGTAAATATACATCACTCAAAACAGTCAGCTTGCTAGATTGTAGCTAACAAAAGACAAACCTGGAGGCGTCCATGTCCCCCCCCACCCACTTTGTAGCTCAAACACACTGAGGTTGAAAATGAGTTCCAACTTCCCACTTCCACAATAAGTCAAACGCAGCATATGATGTAGGGCGAGTCCAGAGGGAGAAGGTTATAAAATCCTGTATTTCACAGTCACAGCCAAACACAAAAGAGATGAGAACCATTAGAGTAAGGACCTTCCTGCTAAAAAAAAAAAAGAAAAGAAACCTGAAGGGGTAGATGGTAAATGCATCTTATACTCTATTTTGAAAAAGTGATGAACAGTGATGAAACCTGATGAAATCCAGTCATACACTGTGACTAACCATGACACTGTAACAACCCTACAACCAAGTAATGTCTGTTCCTTTATGACTTTTTAGAGGATGTCTTGATGAAGGACTCTGGGGAGTGTGCAATATGCTTGGATGACATGGTCCAGGGAGACACCATTGCCAGACTGCCCTGCCTCTGTATCTACCACAAAGGGTAAAGACAAGACAAACACACATTATAAGATAAACCTGATCCAAGTGTGCACGGCTCTGGTTACTAATCCGTATTTACTCTCTCTTTTTTTTTTGTTTTTTTTTTTTTAAACAGGTGTATTGATGAATGGTTTGAGGTGAATAGGTCATGCCCAGAACACCCTACTGATTAAACAATTTCTAACATTGCACAGGTATTATACACGACCATGCCTTTTCTTTAGAATGAATTCATTCTGCCTTGGACAAGGAGTACAGCATTGTTTCCAATTTTCTTTTTTAGGTTCTCTGATTTCGTCACTGAAAACTGCACACCCTGTGATCCAGAACCTCAGTGATTTTACAAAGACCTGTCATCACCTCAGATTCACACCTGTGCCAAAAGACAATTAAAACTGACTCAGGGATCCTGCCCATGTGTGAGATTTTTTCTTCTTCTTCTTCTTCTTCCCCATTTCCATTTTAGCACACCAAAGGACAGCAGAGTGCAAAAACACACTGCTGTGTTGAACCATTTGGGCTTCAGGATGTAGCGTCACTGTATTTACACTGGACACATTTCTTTCCTCCTGAGTAAGAAACATGTCTCATGTGAACAAGGACATTTCAGTCATTGAACACAGCCACGTTGTAGACATAAAGGATGCTGGGTGAACTTGTACCCAATTTTGGGATAATCATTCTGTAAATAGAGATCTGGAGTAGCAACTAATTTTCAACTCTCCATTTAAAAGAAACGGTCCATTTTCTTTTTTTTTCTAGTGTGGAGATTACATAGTTCGGTGCTAAAATAATCAAGTGCCGTTTTTTTGCTAAAATGTGCTGCTATGTTTCACAGGCAATAGTTGTAAGTAAATGAAATTTTATTAAAGCATTTCTTTTTTTTTCCTTTATTTTCCCTGTGAGTTTGGGTTCAGAATTTCATAGGAACAAGCTGTTCAAGGTAAACACAGAACTGAAAGCTCACTGTAATCTGACCACTTATTGTTGATGCTTGTAGTTTTGACGTGTCCAATGTCACAGTATGACATCGTAGAAGTTTTTGGCAAGTCATTATTTCAAGTCCATGTTTTGATTGTACACTTAATATAAGAATGGCATAGCCTTATGTAAGGTGTGAAATTTGTAGAAATGTTAGTGTGATTTTTAGTAATGCCACCAGACCAATAAGTTACAGTTATCTGGAGAAAAATCCACTTTGATGAATTGAATAAATATTGTTATATATGAGTTTGTAAGTTAGATGTTATTTGGTTATTTGCCAGTTCATTATGAAATACTACTGCATAACTGTAAAATTGCACTGAAGAGAAGTCTAACTTAAGTGCAATTTCGAAAAATTATAAATGTCCATCAAAACCTTTTTTAATATTTCATCACTGCAAATCTGTATTTGGCTCCTCATCAATTCATGTCAAAAATCACAATAAAGCACTGGGAACCTGTGAGCATCTTCCTGCCATGCCTGTGTACTTCTGTTATTCTAATTTATTATTATACTTAAATATCATTTAGGGCCATTTATACATTACCATGGAACAAATAGTTAAAACATTGAGTCAACTCCATATCAGTTTGTACAGGCACCACAACCCATCACAGATCACATGGTAACACTTTACAATAAGTCAAAAATTTACCAGCCCAAAGTTGATTATTTTCTTATAACAGCACATCCTGAACTGTCTTATTCCTTCTATAAATACAACAATTCTCCAACAATTATTTATTGAACAATTTATTTATCAAAGAACATGTCGTTTTTGGTACATCACCACTTTGTTCTTTCACAAGTAACAAAATTTTTTTCTCTCTCTCTCTTGAACTTAATAAGACAAAAATAAATAAATAAATAAATACTGCTTATACTGTTACAGAGAAACTGCAAAGAAAAGAGTTTTACAGCTTTACCTCTGGCTTGTTACAAAGCTGACACTGGAGACTCCTTCCAAAATGTCAAATAAAGGTCTCCTTACAGAAAACATGATTTCAACACTTGTACACTTTTTTTTGGGGTTTTTTTTTATCGGTCTCTCTCTGGAGCAACCACCATACAAGTCCTTGTGTAAGCTGTTACTATAGAAACAATATAAATCTGTGATGTGAATTACAGCTAGCACTACTGTCGGAGCTGCTGTTTAATAAATGAATCATTAAAATTAATCAATACCTTCTAACCAATCAGATTTGAGAATTTAAACGTACTGGGTTTCAGGGTTCAACATTATTTACTCTGTTAGTTAACACTAACCATGAACTTCAGCATTAATAAACCATTAAGAAATTAACACAATTACTGTAATAGTCTAACTTAGTGTTGGGTCTGAGTCCACCTTTGTCGAGTTAGAGTTGAGACCAAGTCCTTAACCAATCGAGTCCGAGTCCACAAAGGGGTAGAGTTGAACTCAAATCCGAGTCCTTAATGGCTGAGTCGAGTCCAGCCGAGTCCAGAAAGTAATTAAATTGAAAAAAGCTTTGAAATTGCAGTTGTAAGCTCAGCACTGAGCTGTTAAATTTACATTAATTTTTTTTTATATTTTAACCTTCACAAACCAATAGCATATATGTAGCAAAAAATACCACTATTACATCTTGCCCTTACCATTTAATATTTTTATTTCATGTCATCAGCATCTCAACTAGTTTCCTATCAAAGAACGGTTTCAATAAAAAAAGGGATATAGAGGTATATGTAGAACTTTTATATTACAAGTGTATGAAAATACAAATGAACCTGTTTTGTTATTGTATCACACTTTATTGTGTCCTCCAGTTCTAGCTGACATTTCAATGATTTGATGCCTCTCCCCCACAGTTACATAGGCTGAGAGAGAGAGAGTACAGTGTAGAGTTATAATCAGCAGAAGCTCATTATAACAAGCTTCATGCTTTATTCCTGCTTTTAATCTGTCTATGAAAGACAACAAACTCATTTCTGAACACAGCTCTGTTCTAACTTTTTTCATTTTAATTTCTAAAAACTTTCATTCCTCCTGGTATAATAAATGCTGGATGCCTGGACATATCAGCAGAAGATTGCCAGGGATGGATCATGCCAAAAGATTCGTTCCTAGGTGTATTGCCCGAGAAGACGTAAGATGCCAAGTGGATGAGAACCTGTGGCCAAATGCAGAACACAGGGTTGACTAGGATTGCTACTGTACTGTTTCTGTATCAGTATTGTATTATATTGGGGAGTCACTCAATGCCAAAAAATGACATAAAACATATTGAAGCATATTGCATCATGTCTGATTCATTCCTGTAATATCTACTGCAGTGAATTCTAAACAGTAGAGCGTGTCATGCTTGTTTTGCAAAGAAATTTTGCACAAAAAAAACAAACAAACAAAAAAACATTCTTTAATTCTCCCTGTTAGTGTTTTTTAGGTCAATGTTTTTTAGGTCAATGAGTGATAAAGTGAGTTTGTTGGGTGACAACCTTTGCTAGTGTTGTGGAAAAATGAGTTGATTCGAGTGTATGAAGTGTTTTCGTAGTTTTAGTGCATTTTGGGTGTGAAATTAACTGCTGTGCCAAGCTGAAAGTTGGTTAGGAGAACTGTGTGAAGAGTTTTGGGAAAAAGTGACCTAAGAATTGAGAAATGGGTCCTAGCGATTGTTAAAAAAATAAATAATTTTTTAAAAACAATCGGTAATTAAAGTTTGTTTCAATGTTAGCAAATCTACATTGAATAATATGTACACTACACTATAATGTATATTACATTGCACTATAAATCCTTATTATTTCAGCAAAAATGAAATACACTACTACATTTTTAGTGAAAAGTTGCATTTCAGTTTAAGTTCTGAAATTTGCCAGTTCACAACCACAATCATGTTTATTAAGGTGTTGCTCATGTTGAACATTATTCATTTCACTCAAAGATGGAATAACCATTGCTGAAGCTGGTCAACAACTTTATTGAAAACATTCATTAATACAAGATAGTTTATCAAAGTTACTCTGTTCTGTATGGTTCATTGTTGCTGAAGTACAACCCCAATTCTGAAAAAGTTGGGACAGTATGGAAAATGCTAATAAAAACAAAGAGGAGTGATTTGTAAATGTACTTTGACTTGTATTTAAACAAAAAGTCGAGATATTTGATGTTTTACCTAATCAACTGCATAGTTTTTTTAAGAGAAACTTTTATTTTGAAATTGATGCATGCACCATGGTATAAAAAAGTTGGAACAGGGGCAGTTTAGTACTAATAGCGATGTGACAAGCTGAAATAAGAAGGTGACGTGAAACAGGTGAGGTAATCGTCTAATCAGAGTATATAAGGAGCCTCCAAAAAAGGCCTAGTCCTTCAAGAGCAAGGATTAGTCGAGAATCAACAATCTGCCAACAGATGCGTCAGTGAATAATCCAACACTTTGAGAACAACGTTGCCCAAAGACAAATCGGTAGGATTTTGGGCATTTCACCTTCTACAGTGCACAATATAATTAAAAGATTCGCCTAATCTCCGATCCCTCAGACGTCACTGTCTTTAAAACCATCATGAGTCTGTAATGGATATCCTGACATGGGCTCGGGAATACTTTGGTAAACCTTTGTCAGTAAACACCATTCGCCGCTGCATCCACAGATGCAAGTTAAGGCTTTACTATGCAAAGCAGAAGCCATACATCAACACTGTCCAGAAGCACCGCCCACTTCTCTGGGCTCGCTCTCATCTGGGATGGACAGTAGCACAGTGGAATCATGTTCTGTGGTCTGACGCGTCAACATTTCTAATAATTTTTTGGACAAAACAGCAGTCATGCTCTCCGGGCCAAAGAGGAAAAGGACCATCCAAGCTGTTATCAGAAACCACATTCTGCCCGGATGCTTGCGTAAACAGAGTGCGGGTGCTAGCATGGCCTGCCTGCAGTCCTGACCTGTCTCCGATTGAGAATGTGTGATGCATTATGAAGCACAAACTAAGGCAACAAAGGCACCGTACAGTTGTGCAGCTGAACAAATGCATAATAGATGAATGGGGAAAAATTCTGCTTGCTAAACTTAACCAACTGGTGTCTTCACTCAGCGCCCATACACTTAATAAGTGTTATTAAAAGAAAAGGTAAAAAGAAAAAGTAACAGTCGACTGTCCCAACTTTTTTGGAGTGCATTGCAGATTTGAAATGAGTGTATGTTTACAAAAAATTAATTAAATTCACAAAGTAAAACATCAAATAATGTGTTAATAATGTGTTTTCAATGTAGTACAGGGTGAAGTGAATTTTCAAATGACTCTTTTCAAACTTTTTCAGAATTGGGGTTGTACATGATTTGTTCCTGTAAACTAATGATAAGGGATCCCTAATGTAAAGCATAACCAATTATGAATTATGAATTAATTTTTTCCCCCCCACACACTCAGTTCTTACGCTTTTTAATCTCATCTAAAATTGAAGGTCCAGTGTAGTTATTGGTCTCCACAGCCTGTAGCTTCTTTATATAGTCTTCAGGTAATCCGTTCTGTTGGGCCCCTAAACATATGACCTGCAGATGGACAGGGAGAGAGACTTTAACACTGCAGTCAGTTTTATAATTAAGGCTTTTGCCACATGAGAAGTAGACTGGTAGCCACCGAACAGTAATGTATGGTTACTAATACATATCCAGAAAAAAACAATACTTGTAAAAGAAGGAAGAGCTGTCTGGAGGTTGTTGGGTAGCAATTTTTTAAAAGGAAATGTACCTTATATTACATTAAACTGTGTAATGCTGTGACTTGTCTGTCTAACCAGGTGAATGGTGGGTGCCAATACTTTAATCCTCTTGACAATTATTGTTTGCGTGCTAGCTTTGTTGACACAAAGTAAAAAAGAGACACTCATTTTATCTGTAGCCGGCATACACAAAAGTCATTTACACCTCTGCCTAACCTGAAGAATTATGGGTAGCACAGGAGCTATAATGCTACTACTACTGTTAGTTATGCTACTACTAAAGATGGCACTGATTCTGTACCTAGGAATTGGGCTGATAACACCAAAAAATGGTGGCTTGGATTTTGGAATAAAAAAAAAAAAAAATTAATATGATCCAATCCTGTAACAAATGGACTTGGAATTGGATTTGGAAAAGATTTATTGGAACTTTACATATAAACTTTACTTATAAAGAGATAAATACTTAGGGTTTTTTTTCCCTTAGGACTGATTTTGATTATATTTATACTTTATTATATTTATGTTATATTCTATTTTATTATATTATATGTAGTTTTGTGTAAATTATGTTTTTTTTTTTTACTGTATTTTGTAAGTACTAATAATCATTTTAAAGCTTTTAAAGAAAAAATATTAGATGTGTATCGATATCAGCTAATATTCCAGATTTCATATTGGAAAAGAAAAAGTGGTATCTTGCCATATCTAACTACCACTACCACCACCACCACCACCACTACTACTACTACTACTACTACTACTACTAATAATAATAATAATAATAATAATAGCATTTTATTTACAATTGCCCATTAAAGTACCCAAGCACACTGTACAGTTAAATCACAAATCATAAAAAGCATGTAAGAATAATAGTCAGAAAATATAAATAAAGGATAAGGAACAAAACAATAATAATAATACTAATGTAAAGAAGAAAAAGAAAAATGCATATTTATATACAGTAGCTATAAGATATTATAAAATAAAACAGACACAAGGAAGCCTCAATGGGTCTAAAACATTCATTTCTATAATAAAATGGGACTTGGGGATAAATTTGGGCTCCAAAAGCCACAAGAAAAAGAAAATAAGAAGAGAAGGAAACGTTGTCAGGTAGTCACTGCACTACTGAAGACTCCTGTACTATCTGGTGGAAAAGCGAGTGTAGCCCAAGACAGCCAGTGGTCTGCACTGTTTAACCTTTACCTATAAGTTCTTTACCTATCAAGTATCCAAGAAGAGTAACAGCAGAGGTTTTTAGTTTTTAGTTACAGTATGGGAGGGACAGCTGACAAAACATAATGACACAATGTGGAATTTGTATTTGTTACTGCACATCGTTTCATTAAATAATTGCTAGAACTGAAACAACCATGACCTGCTTTTCCAAAAGCAATATGCAGTTCAAAAATGCTTAAGAATTAATACTGTATTTTTGAAACCATCTTATGAAGGCAGACCCATGTGGGGAAACATTAGCTAGAGCCATTAGAAAGTGCAGGAGACCGTCTGAATAATTACAAGGCCAAGCTGAAAGCAACTGCCTCACTGTTTACACTTTTACATGAGTGCTCTTATCTAGTCAATCATTAGTAGACACAATACATTACCTTATTTAAGGATTTTTTTTGGTGAACTGGTCATTCTAGACACTACACATGTAAAACTTGCCTTGGTTACTTTTGTTTATGTTAAGCTCTGATGATGTATATCAGGGAAGGGGTGTGAAAATGTTTGGTTACTCATTGTTTGAAGTTAAATGTACCTCTTTGTACTGTGGTGATGGAGCACAGGGTCTGAAGTTGTTCATCTTATATGTTCTACAGAGAAGCGGTCCAGTTTCTGTCTCCACTGTCACCTCCATGGGGCTGTAGACACCCTTGTCCACGCTCTCCTGTCTGACAGATAAAACAAAATGAGTCTTCTTGAGTTATAATTTTTGCTATCCATAAATGACTTAGAGCACAGAGCGCACTCTGAGCATGTTACATGGGTGTGAAGGTCAGCAGGAGACAGGATTCACTAATTGACTATTCAGCCATGAATCATTACAGGACAAGAGAAATATTGCAAGAAAATGGTCAAGTAATCCTTCAGAACAGGTTCACAGGAACATGAAAATGGCAGGCTTGTTTGCTTAGCTTCATCCAAAACCACACAGTAACTCATCAGCAATGCGAAAACCCATCAGATGTCACTGTGGATTAATTCTGACAAACAGCCAAAACTGAAGAAACCAAGGGTTTTGACCAAATTTGAGATTTTACTGCCAATAATGTACTTTATATACAGGATCTGTATAAGACTGTGTAAACTGGAGCAGGCTAAAAGAACAACTTGTCATACTTATCTAAAGAAGTGATGTCCTCTGTTGCCATTTTCCACACTACACCCCAGACATCTTCATCTGGATATTCCTCAATCGTGGCCACTCCACCATTCCACCTTCTGCCCACATTTTCTCCCCACAGACCAAACTGTAGCACATAACCCTGAGAGAACAAGGAAGGAAGGAAAGAAATATCCTAACAATTACAATAGGGTTCCAGTATATCTGCTGTTTGGACCCTATACACTTTAATAGGAGCACCTGATCATTTATACAACTAGCCACTCATGTGGCAGCAGAATGCATAAAGTTATGCAGATACAGGCCAAGAGCTTCAGTTAAGTTGATGTCTGTAACTTTAACTGTGGCATGGTTCTTGGTACCACATGGGCTGGTTTGAGTATTTCAGAAATGTTATCTGAAATTTTTCATACACAACAGTATGACTAGGAGCAAACGACAGCTGTCCTGAGTCGAAACAATGCCCATGGCCATGTAAGGTCATTTTTAATTTCATGTTATCACATTGCTTGTATTACACGGCCATTCAAATGTGTAAATGATGGCAGAAGGTACACTCGTGGCATGTGATATTTTCTTTTCTTCCATGGACATTCATAGACCCCCTATGGTCACCCTAGCTTTTGTGATGTTAATGTTATGTTTTTAAAGCTCTAAATATATATACGATCTAAATATATATGCGTTTGTCTTGAATTTATTTACATATGTGACCTTGAATTGAATCCAAAAATAATCAGATTATATTACCTTCATATACTTGGATTATGTTACTGATTACATTTTTAGTCATTTGTAACTGTAAAGGAATACATTTTTAAAGTAACCCTCCCAACCCCACACACACACACACACACACACACACACACACACACACTCATATTCAGTACCACAGAGGCTCTTAACCTTTTGTAACTAAAGCCCCCCCCCCCTCACCAAGCCTCCCCTATCATGTGCCACGCAACACCCCCCCCATATATATATATATATATATATATATATATATATATATATATATATATATATATTATGTATGTATGTATGTGTGTGTGTGTGTGTGTGTGTGTGTGTGTATATATATATATATATATATATATATATATATATATATATATATATACACATACATACATACATCTCTCTATACATATACACCCCCCAGGTTATAACTGGAACATTATAAACAATTTAAATGCATGAAAGATACACATTAAATGTAGAGAATAATGTACATTACCTCGAGTCGAGCGACGCAGTGAAAAACTGCTGACGGGTTTTTCAGCTGCAATCTCTCTTTCAATAAATTACTTCCAAAAGCGAAGTAGAGGAAATATCCAGCGCCTGACATAGCTGATATTTTATATAACTAATGTTCTACAGGAAGAGCTCAACATTAACACAGCCAGCATCCCTTACATGAGAAAATGAAATGTACTGTGTTATGTGTCGCTGTTTGGAAACAGGTCACTTCTCGTCAAAATAAAAGCCTTCGTCCTATAAGGAAGTGTCGAGAACTTATACAGGGAATAGTCATAAACTGTAGTGTAATGACTATAAGGGGGGTACAGGTGCATCTAAAAAAAATTATTTATATCCTGCAAAAGTTAATGTTAAAAAGTTAAAAAGTTAAAGTTTTCCCGTGATTTAATTCAAAACGTGGAACTTTCATATATTCTAGATTTATTATAATGAATTTATAATGAATGTGGACTTCTGTGTTCACTTTAAACCACTTTTTAAAATAGTAATCTATCCATCCATGCATTTTCTATACTACTTATCCTACAGGGTCACATGGAACCTGGAGCCTATCCCAGGGAGCATCGGGCACATGGCGCGGTACACCCTTGTACTTACACTAACCCTAACCCTTGGGCACAAGGATGGGGTGCTAATCCATCACAGGGCACAATCACATACACATTCACACACCTGTTCATATACTACAGATACTTTGGACATGCCAATCAGCCTACCATGCACGTCTTTGGACTGGGGGAGGAAACCGGAGTATCCGGAGGAAACCCCGGCAGCACGGGGAGAACATGCAAACTCCGCACACACAGAGCCGCGGTGGGAATCCAACACCCAACCCTGGAGGTGTGAGGTGTTTTTTAAATAGTAGAATTTATTCTAAGAAAAGAACAGAAGTGTCCATTGGCAAGAAAGGAGAAGATGGAATTAGATGGAATACTGTAAAGAGTACGACGTACTCTTGCTCCTTCGACTGGGTTTCCAGTGGTGTTGCGTTGACATGTGCTTCACATCTGGATGGGTTTGACATGCAGCATCTTTTTTGGCAAGCTCTCCGGTCTGACGCACCATTTCGCAACACACTTTAGGCTGACAGTACTGATATATTAATTTCCAAAGACATAAATATATACAAAGACAATCTAAAAATGTATGAGTAATTACACAAATGAATCTCTTAGCAATCCTGTAAAATTAGCCTAAAACGCCTATCCAAGGCATACCCAGTAAAATTAAAGCTGTTCTTGAACCATTTGGAGTACATGCATGATTTTAATCTTTTGAAAGGTGACACTCTAAAGTTTTTTCCCCAGAAGTCAGGATCACTGTAAGTGCTACTGGTATTGAGTAATAGAAGTTTGAACAAGGGGTTTTTTTCCACCTAATTTTCATTTTTATTTTGCATACAGATGCCTGCAGATGACTACAGCTGGGAGCTATTAGCTGGAAAACAGCTGTAGCTTGATAATTCAACAATAATGGAAATTTTTCAGTGAATGGAAAGACCTTGTTCTGAGAAAGTTTAACACTTCCATGTGTCGCCTGCAGCTTTTCTAAAGGTAAGATGTCTTTTTGCTTTTTTTGTCTTTGTCACTAGTATGTGGTTATGTGTACAGTGCTGGTCGTTATTATTTACATGGGTGATTTACGCATAGCTTTTCTCTTTAGTGTCGCTGGGTGATGACATGATGGTTTTTATAGTGTGCCATGCATAATCGTTGCTTAAAAATAGGTTTAGTAAAGTGGTATTATTATTATCATTATTGTAATAATTCTTGGCAAAGCTAATACGAAATGCGAGCCACTATTCACACTATTCGAAACCAAATGATGATGATAATTATTATTATTATTTTAGTGAGGTAGGCGAGGTAGGCCCTCCCAGTGACACATCAAGGCCCCCTCGTTCCGAATGCCCTGACGCTGACCCTGCGATTGTGTATGGTAAGTAAGTCAGTCAAGAGACGTTCTAGATTAAGGTATTTGGTTAATTTCTTAAAGTGTTCTCTAAGAGTTCCTGTGTGAGTTCATTTTGTTTGAATCTTGTTAGAAAATCCCATGGTGCTCCAGCCAAATGTCTGCACAATTTATCAGGAGGTTGACCTTGCATAGTATAATTGTGGCCATTGTAGTTGTGTTCAATTTTAAAAAATTGAATAGTTTAGACAATGTAATTACGGTTCTCAAATTGTAATGGGAAAGTAATCTTTTTTTTTATGTTGTCCAGTAGCCTCAGAACATCTGTTTTCTGAAGCTATGCCATATTGTAGTAGAGGGGAGCTACAGTATGAGGTAAAATGAATGGACTAAATTGAATGGAGGTTTTTTTCTCCCTTTAAAGACCTTTTCATAATCATAATTGTTTTTAAAATAATTTGTCACTCACCGTAATTATGTCAGCATCACTGTTTTGCAGAAAGCCAGTGTTCAGGATCAAACTGATCAGGTGATGGGCCCTCTGTGCTGATCCTGATCAAGTTTTCCAAGGTTGAATTGCATACCTTTGATTTGATCCTGTTTTGAGCTGAAAAGCCACATTCACACTGAGCAGTCAAAATTGGTAGGACAAGCAATGTCTCAACTAGATGCATTCTGCTCAAAACACATTCTGTGTCGTTGTCATATGCCTTGCACACATCCAGTCAATTTTTCTTCATTAGTAATTAAAGTTACCAATTTTGTTGTATCTTGATTACGTAACACACGTATTCTGTTACTCCCCAAGCCTGACCATAAGCACATCATAATGAAACTAAAGCTGAATCCTGGACATTTCCTCAATTTTAGAAATCCCAGCTGGATGCTTATTTAAGGTCCGAAAAAGAGGACATGTCCGGGGAAAAGAGGACGTGTGGTCACCCTAACAAAAGCTTTTCAGAGAACAATTTGTGTTCATTTCTATCAAATTAACTTTGCGCAAAATTTATTTGCGCATGCACCAGAAGGTTTCTCATGTGAGGTAAGAGAGAACCAGAACTATAATCAAGCAGCTGTCTATATTGTGTTATGTCAAAAGATTAATTTCTTTGGTTTTAAATGAAATAAAAATGTCATCCTGAATGTTATGTATTGATGTGATGTCATGACGAAAGGTAGCGGAATAAAGATGGATGACGAGATCGGGTGATCGGGTGTCTGTGTGGTTCGACCTAAGATAAAGTGTGAGGTTACAACAATGGCATGAGTGAGGATATAACAAATACTCATTCGGTAGTTAAATCTGAAAGTGAGTTAAGCCAGGTGCACACTGTGATTTTTACTAGTCCTTTGCGACTGTTGCTTGTCAGACTGTACGAACATGATCCCCGCTGTAAACCATGTCACACTGTAGGATTTTTTACGGAGTAAGAGAAGTCACACTACAGGAATACTCATACACATACTCAAATCTTCTGACTCTGCCAGAATTTAATCGGAGGAAAAATTTGATCTCAACGGCCATTAATCGGCTGTCAGGGAACGCATCAAACTAGCGATCAAAGACTACAGATTTTGGCCTAGGATTATAGGAATCTTTTAGGATTCGCAAAATTTATCTCAGATGACCACATCGAGTCCAAAATCGTAAAGTGTGAACCCAGCTTTAGGTGTGCGTCACTCTGACGAGTTTATTTTAGCTAGGCTAATTGTAAAGTTTAGTCTGAGATAGAAAGCATGTGTTAAAGATGGATGGTGCCATTCCCAAGATTGACTGCTAGCGATCCAGCCACATTCGGTCCACGATGGTCAAGGTGGCTAAATGCTTTTGAACTGTTTGCCGATGGGAAAGGTTTGATCCTGACTGACGATGCGTCAGACAAAGATGGAGAGCCTTGCTTTTACATCATGCAGGGACACATTTTTAACATTTTGCAGATGTAAACTTTTGAGGCGTATGACCTCAAGTGTAAATCACTCTGGATGAGGGCGTCTGCCAAATGCCATAAATGTGCTTAATGTAAATGTCAACAACATGCTGTCCAGCAGTCGGCGCTGCATAATCTATTTGCAAGCAGTCCAGAAAAGAAAGGGACTCTGAACCACTCTGAGTCGAGCATGTAAATGATTCACTCTGAGTCACTCAGTGAGTCGAGCATGTAAATGATTCACTCTGAGTCACTCAGTGAGTCGCGCGCGCTGTCGTTTCGTCACCTTTTTGCGTTGCTTTCAGTTTTAGTTTGTGTACGATTTTTATTATTATTATTATTTATAAATGATTTATAAAAGAAATACACGTTGCTTATAAATGTAGGCCCTATCTGATCATTAAAAAATGCTGTTGTTTTGTTTCTCCTGCCTGGATTTTGAAACCACAATCAAATAATCATTCACATTTTATTATTGTTATTATTATTATTATTATTACTACTACTACTACTACTACTACTATTATTACTGTTACTGACACGAATATAGAAAGACCAAAAGGTAGCTACACAAACCCTCCCCTGATGCCAAGATGTCGTGGCTTGTAATTTGATCTGAAATAAATGCTCGTATTTGTGTCTGGTTAAATTAAAATTCATCATTAATCATATGAAAGTGAATAAATAAATAAATCCGTGCTTCATGTGCTCCATTTCTCCCATTTCTGCTCTTTGTGCGTTATTTAGCCTACACAATATAGGCTACACAAGTGAAAAGTGCTTATAGGTACTAATAATTATTTAAGAAATAATTATAAGTCATATTAGAAGTCATAAAACTACTATTAAATGGAATAAAAATCTAGTCTACACCTAAACCGAACAAATTCTGAACTGTTTCCCATCGTAATGTTATATTGTTAACACTAATTAACAAGTATCCGGTTTTGAATAAAACTCCATTAAAACAATTAAACATGACTTTTAATAATATACGACAACATCAGTTTATTAACAAAAGAATAACAACATAGATAGATAGATAGATAGATAGATAGATGTCATTTTCCAGCCTCCTTGAAGATAGGACTATTCCGTTTAGGATGCCAAGAGGATCGATGTGACGTCATAATAGTTGCGGTGAGTGTAACTATAGCAACCAGTTCTAAAGTTCTAAGCTTTTGAAGTTGTAGATTTTTAAGTTTACCTGCGATCTTTGGAAATTATTTTCAGACTTGCAAATTGAGACAAATGATTTTCCAGAGGATTAAATGATGGATACTTTTCAACCTAAGCACAACTCAGGTATGTGGTATCTTCTTATTCATTTTAATTGTAGATTGTTGGCTTGGTGATCAGGTCTAAAGTCTGATCTAAAGTGAACACAGTTGATGCTTGATGGGGGCATGAAGCACTAGCTAAATTAATTAATTGAAAAACCACTAAATGAACACAGATTGTACTAGACTATATTGTTTAATTTGCGTTCCATGTAAACACCAATCGATACGTCCCAGAACTGATTCGCAGAGATTTTTCATTTTTTAATGATTCTGTGAACATTTTTTAGATACATGGTAAGATCTAACTGAAACTCCTACCTCTTCCCCAATCACTCTCAGAGTTCCCCCGGTTTTAAATGTTTGAAATGTTATAAATACCTTATATACATGGTCGTATGTATACAGTATATGTGAGATGTTCCACACACAAAATATGGCTTAAAAATATAGCAAATGTGTAACATTGAAAATCTGCTTTAAACATTTCATCACTAAATTGTCAGATAAAGTGTAAAAATATCAAAGGTTTATCTGAAGGTGATTATGAATACTCAAGCCACATGTATGTGCAAAACATGTTCTATCGAAACAGTCTATGGATTATATTTATATAGTTAGAATAATAAAGAGTTAGATAAATTCTTGTTGAAGTTACTAATGTGCAACTATTTCTTTCCTTCATGTAGAAGGCCACACCTGCAGCACCGTGCATGGTGAGGAGTGCCGTTCTCCATGCATCGATGTTGTTGGCAACCTTGCCATACAAACAAGTAAAGGAGATGTGCATTTACAGAAGCCTGTTAATGAACGACAAAAGTCCAGCTTTAGAACAGGCTCACGTAAACGGCAGTTCAAGTCTCCTCGTGAAGGTGACAATGATGATGACAACCATGAAACCATTGCAATGATTCGCCAGCAACTTTATAGCCTTGGTGGGCCTTATGAAAATATGAGGATAAATCAGACAGACAGCGGGTCACGTTGCTCTAAAACTTCGCTCGGCAATCTTAAACGATGCCGGGACGACCATGAGGATGAGGAACAAACTGCTTTCAGTCAGCAGCCTGCAAAAAAAGCCAGGCTTGGCTCTTCAGAATCCAGACTTGTTGCACTGTTTTGGCATTTAAGGATTATGTCTAATCTGAAGCCTGTTAATGGACGACAAAAGTCCAGCTTTAGGACAGGCTCACGTAAACGGCAATTCAAGTCTCCTCGGGAAGGTGACAATGATGATGACAACCATGAAACCATTGCAATGATTCGCCAGCAACTTTATGGCCCTGGTGGGCCTTATGAAAATACGAGGGTAAATCAGACAGACAGCGAGTCACGTTACTCTAATACTTCGCTCACCAAACGCAAACGATGCTGGGACGACCATGAGGAAGAAACTGCCTTCAGTCAGCAGCCTGCAAAAAAAGACCGGTTTGGCTCTTCAGATGTAAAACATCTTGCATTATCAGGGCCTTATGTTGATAAGACTAATATGGAGTCTGTTAACAGACTACCAAAGTCCAGATTTAGAACAGGCTCACGTAAAGTGCACTTTAAGTTGCCTCACGAAGGTGACAATGACAGCAACAAAACCCGTTTAAAGATTTGCCCGCAACAGTACGGACCTGTTGGTCCTTATGAAAATCTGATAGTCAATCAGGTTGACCCTTCAGATTTGGCCTCTTCCTCTTTCCATCAGCAAGCCACCACTAATAGGAACAGCAGTTTATACAGTCTCAGCAGTGGAGCTTCAGGGTCGAATCTGGTAGGCACTTCAACGGATGAATCAACGTCTGGTCACAAAAGCATGCAAACAAAGCTACAGCAAGATACAGGATGCAACACCGACTCAGATTAACCAAGAATGGTTGTTAACTAGTAGATTTGGGGTACTCGACGCTCTGGAGCAGGTTTGGAACAAAAATAGGTGTGCCAAGATTGTAGCATCATACTCAAAAAGACTTGAGGCTGTAATTGGTGACAAAGGTGCTTCAACAAAGTATTGAGCAAAGGCTGTGAATACTTATGTTCATGTGCTTATTTTGTTTTTTATTTGAATAAATTTGCACAGAGTTCAAACAAGATTCTTTCACGTTGTCATTATGAGATATTGTTTGTAGAACTTTGAGGAAAATAATGAATTTAATCCATTTTGGAATAAGGCTGTAACATAACATGTGGAAAAAGTGAAGCGCTGTGAATACTTTCTGGATGCACTGCATTCATCTGACATCCAATCAGTCTGACCGTGTGTGTGTATATATTCAACTAATTATAGACCGATGTTAGGATTGTAAAAGGCTCCAATCACCAAATTAATTTTTATTTCTGTAACCTTTGTTGCCATGTATGCCGCTTCGCCAACTACAATTTGCATAGTTTCTTCCTCCTTTTATTATTAAAAGCAGCTAGTCCTCCATTTGATCAACTGCAGAGAACACAAACATGAAAGCAAGACTTCCTGCTCAGGGCAACACAAATCAAACGAAAATCCTTTAATATTTTAATTCCCAGAACTTTGATCTTGAATATCACTAGAACAAAAAAAATAGAACCATGCAAATCTTAATGAGACATCACATCAATCAAATCACTGATGGACAAAAAGCACTTCTCAAAAAAGTTGAGTTTAATGTACAAAAGAAAAATTAATCAATATTTCCAAATGGGAAAAAAAAAGTCCTGTACACACTGGAAAAAGGAGCGGCGCTTAAGTGATTCATCTCCTCGGTCCACCTCTTCCACGTCCTCTTCCTCTGCCGCGTCCTCTCCCTCGTCCTCGTCCACGGCCAGCCACTGTGATAAGGACAAGAGTTTAACGTAATCAGCTTCAGTACAGGCCATGAGCTGGGCAGTTAAAACAATCAGCACTTATTACACTTATAAGAAACACAGATACACAAATAAAACAAAACATTGACGTACAGAACAGCACAGTTATATTCAGGTCTTTAAAGTCCCCATGAAATCAAAAGCAAAGTTTTGTGACTTTGTATGAAGAAGATGTTAGACTTAAGGATATCTATAAGCGATTTTGCACTTCAGCTTCTCATCAGATTTTCTGTCCAATCAAATGCTCTCTAGAATGCGAAGTGTCCCACACCCAACAAAAATAACCTTCATGAAATTGCCGTTCTTGAACAATTGGCTTTTTTTTTTCTTTTTTTAAAGGGGAGGAGCCACACAGTGTCCCACCCTGACTTCCTGTTTCACTGGAAATTGTGTCAACACATCAAATGATGCTGGGTGTTTCAAGGCACTTCACAGGGACTTTAAGGTGAAATAAAGTTTGCACAGAGATTGAAGTGACCTGCACTAATAGGAAGATGTGAAAGGCACAACTGAGTGAATGTGTATGGGGATTAAAAAATATGAGCATTTATCATTTAATCGCAACTATTAGCCATGTTTTTTAGCATTATTATACTACAGCCTAATTTTAATATTTAAACCTCTTCCAGCAGCATTAGATCAAAAGAAAAATGACTTCGGGACAAGCGATATGACAAAAATATATCATAGAAATGTCCAAGAATCATATGATCAAACTGCCAGCAAAACAAAGTGTTGAACTTAAATTAAAATAAATGAAAATTTTGTTTAATGATACTATAATTTAATTGAACTAATTTAACTTTTTATACTAAATATCTACAAAAATTAAAGGAGGATTTTTTTACATTGCTTAAAACTTCAGCACAAAATCAGACACTTCTAGAGTTTCTTCTCTAAAGGTGCTCAAATTGTTTTTTGCGATATCCACGACATATCTCTGAAATGGACTAACATTATTTATCATGACACTGTTATTTAATCATCATGTCACCCAGCTCTAAACGTCTTCTTATTCAGTAAAAGTGATGACTGCACAGAACAGTGCAACACACACCACGACACACGTGCTGAGCCGTTTGTGTAACGCTTTTATCTACGGACATTGTCACAAAGCAGCTTTACAGAACGCCAGTACGATGATGTAATAGATAGTGTGATAAAGTGTCAATATACTTTTGAGATATTTTAATACATTTAATTTTTTAAACACTTAATATGGAAGGAAGTGGCTAATAATCGTGTCCATAAGAATAATAACTGTCCATAATCTTGCACTTTACTTATTTTTAAATAACGTCATATTTACTGCTATTTGCATTTCTGCATTTCATCGTCTCTGTACGTGTACACTAAAGTCGAATCTCCCTCTCAAAATATAAACATTTTATACTTTCATTTACATGTTAATTTTTTATAGATTGTAAAGAAAATTCAATGTTAAAATTTCTTAATCATTTAAATAAAAATTATTTATATATACACAAAAATACAATACATTTGTTTGTAGCGTGTTATTTATACCAGTTGTAGTGCAATACTACTGTATTGCTGGCCTTGTGATGTGATGTGTGTCACATCTCCCAGCCCTACCACTAAAATACGAGTCTCCACAAAGTGCCTGTTGGAAATGTGTACTAATCTAATACCCTTTTCGGGATACAAACTCTACATAAAGATTCCCTTCCAAATATTTAATCAGAAAAAATGTGTGCGTTTTAAACACACAAAGAATTGCCATAAACAGGTCGCAGTTTATTCACAGATGGGTCATCGGGCTACAAAGTTTGCTTTACGGTATAATTCTCATGTTCGGTTGCAAACCCTGAACCGTAACCACGATCTCGGTACTCACCCGCCTCCCTCTTCTTCGACTTGATTTTGGGCTCGATGTCCACCAGCAGGGTGTCAAGGGGAAGGCTGTCAGGCAGGATGAAGTAGCGGATGTTGTTGCCGCGGATGCTCAGGGACTCGAGCTGAGTGGGCTCTCTGTTCTTCAGGGTCATCTTAACCGCTTTCAGGTGAGTGTTCATACTCACATCCACACCTGGTTTTTTGGGGGGGGGGGACAGCACAAATGAATTACAACCAACTATTTATAAGAGATGCACTGATACAAAATTTCTCAGCCGGTACCGATAACCGATTATTCAGAGTGATATCGGCCGATACCGATAGCTCTGCCTTTTATGCCTTCTTATAAATTAATAATAATTAATTCCACAATTCTAAAAAGAAATGCAAAAAAAACTCTCCATTTCAACAAGTTGTTTCACAGTAACTTGTCTCAAACAGAAAACACATTTCTCAAATTAACATTAACAAAATTCTGAAGATTAAACTAAGATTTCTAAACTTTTGGAATGTTATTAATTCATATTATCATTGAATTCTAAAAAAAAAAACCTCCTGGTAGGCTTCACATTCACTCACCACAAACAAAAACATTTCTACTTCATCATTTAACATCTAACTGGTAATATACAGGCCTAATATAAACTTTATGATATTAACTGCATATGAAATATACTACTCTACAAATATATTTTCTGTGCAATATATACTACTTTTTTGGCAACCATCTTCATTTAAATCTTTCAACGGTGTACTGGCGCTTTAATTCAGCACGAGAAAAAAAAAAAATTAAACTCAACACAGACATTCCCCCTTCACTGCTGCTCACTTTTCTGCAGTGCAGTCTGCAGTTTTGTCATCATTCCACACAAGAGACATGATCTTTACACACAGCAAGAAACAGATGCGTTTTCCCGCCCTCTTTTGATTGACAGGATATAATCGGCCCTGATCATTGGATGTTTTTAAACCATCGGCCGATAGCCCATAGCAGGAAAATATAGCATCTGCCTTTTTTTTAATCGGTCGATACATTGGTGCATCTCTAAATTATTATAAATATTTTTCAGTTGAATTAAAGTCCCTAACCTTTACATACAGCGTTAGAGCTTGGAGAAGTTACGGTCTGCGATACCTGTGATTGTGCCGTGGACCTGGGTGCCATTCTTCAGCTCAATGGTAACCGTTTCATGGCTCAATTTCATCAAAAATCTGCAGGAGGGAAACACAATGAACACAACCTGTCATTCACACAAATACTCCTCAGGTTCATAATCACGGTCCTGTCCTCCACATTTTAACACGAGTGTTCGATTGCTCCAACACTCCTGATTCACCTAATCAGCTCAGTAACAGCCATTCCTGACTGGTGTTAAGAACGGAAACACTCATATACAGGACACAGGGTTCTCCAGGACCTGGGCTGAGAACATGTGCTGGAGAAGATGGTCAGATCGCTGCACAAAAGGCTCTGGAAACAAACCCAGATCCTTAAACCAGATTTTCTCAACAGTGAGGTGCAGGAAAGTTTACTAAACTGTTTCAAGCAGGTCTACATACAATACCCATCAAAAAAGACACACGCCGTCTTTAGTTTTTCTCCATATTTTGTAACAATAAAGTCATCAAAACTCTGGAGTAACACAAATGGAGCTATGGGAATTATGTTGTGATAAAAAAAAAAATTCCAGAATAAAATAAAAAATTATTTTATATTTTAGCATCTTCAAAAGCAGTCACACTTTTTGCAGAGAATTTCCAGAAATGTATTCTTGGCATTATCTCCAGAGATTTCTTTAATTGTAAATAAAGTGTTAGTTTTCTAATGAAAGAAATGAATATGTTGGTACAATTATATTTTTGTCTACAACCCTGATTTCAAACATTTCAGTCCAATGTCTCCAAAACTTTTCACTGGTAGTGTGTGTATATAAGGAATAATAATTAAAAATCATCTTTAAATAAGATGTTTTCAGTGAATAGTGCACTCACAGTAGTGCAGCAGTCCTATAACTTCTAATACTTTCCGATATGAATGACTGTGATGGAGCAGTGAGAGTTTTGAGATTTTAAAATGAGGTTAATTAGGTAAAACAAGGTAAGTTTTTTAAAAATAAGGTAAAACACGTTAAGATGATGATCTGACTTACAGACGAATAAAGTCGCCAGAATTAGTCTGGACAGTCATCTGGAGCATCAGCCATATTGCCTATTTTTTATGTTTTAAGAGGCACATAAACACACATCTATCCCCTGTTGTTATTTTTAAGTCATTAAATACGGCGTTTGTATATAAGTGAATAAAATATTTCTCTTGTTTTCATTCATTCCCTCGCGGCTTCCCGCCTTCAATACAAAGTCAGCTAGCTCCTTAGCTCCTTAGCCCCTTAGCCGCTAACTAAAATCTAACGCCATCCGCCACACTCATTCACATTTTCGTGCATTTAGTCTCTGCATGTTATTCAATTAAAAGTCTAAAATCAACTTACCGCACGAGTTTCATGGTGGCAGTGGATTTCAAAACAAAACCCTCTACCGAAGTGAAGAAAAAATTGTAGCACAAACGACAGAAGTTCGTCAATCGCTACGGAAACACAGAGAACTGCTTCCGGTACAACCCGGAAGCACTCCCTTCATGTTTCCGTCATTGATTTGTTGCCAACTTGCGACAATCAACATATTTGTACTTAAATTAAAAACGGAACATTTTTATTGTTGTTATTATTTACTATTTGCATGCAGCTGTTGACTATAAATGTAATTATGGATGGATTTTATGTTTTAAAAAGAATTAAAAACGTCTTAACAACATTTAAGCACACAAAACAAAAACCAATAAAACCAATAAATAAACTAAATTTATAAGTAAAACATGGGGATTAATTCGCTTGTAAACTGTTGGTCTAAAAAAACAGCACTAATGTTAATTTTTTTTCTTGTGGGTTTTATATTTTTATCTTTTAAAATGAATCCAAAACTGAAATTTAAACCTGAGTTTTCAATAATCGATCAACAGGATTGATGTGTATTTAAGTGTACAGTAAAATTGAAAACAGGATTACGGGATGGGTTAAAAGCAATCATGTTTTCAAAAAAAGTTCAATCTAGAATGAACCTTTGTCATGCTTTGTGAACATCCTGAAAGAAAACTTTATAGAAACAGTCCTGAAAGGTTAGTTTGTAGTTACAAAAAAATAAAAAATATAATAATAATAATTATCTAAAAGCAACATTTGGCAAACTTGAGAATGTCTCAAAAGGGAACTCTATGGAAACGATCCTGAAAGATCACTTTTTATTTACAACAACAACAATAAATCTAAAAGCAAACATTGAGAACTACCCAAAAGATAACAATATGTAAAGCTCCTGAAAGGTTAGTTTTCATTAAAACAAACAAACAAACAAACAAAAACCCCCCACTAAAACCTGAAAGCAACATTTAGCGAAAGTTCCTTGTTAGTTGTCATATAGCCATAAGAGTAGGAGTGTTGTGTTCACATAAATGGTATTGTTTACCAAAATGAAACATTCTCAGAACATTGTGAAAGGTTCCCAAATGAAAAACAAAACTAAAAGAAAAAAAAAGAAAAACAACAACAACAACAAAAAAAACAAGAACGGAACTAAATGCTAATGTTTGAGAAACGATGTTAGAGAACCGTCCTGTGTGTGCTGGATGGTTTAATGTATGAATTTTGATTCTTATTCCAGGTTAAATGTTAATATTTGTTGGTGAAAAAAAAATTTTTTCATTGAATATTGGTGTTAAATAAAATGGATGCTAATGTCTAATTTTCATAATAGTAAATAATTGCATGTCAGCAGGGAGGGTTTACTTTTGAGGAATTTTAAAGTGTAGATCTGGCAACACGGAAAAAAAACCCTCAACACGGAAGTTAAACTACGGCTCCGATTGTAAACCCGGACCGAGAAACGCTTCAAAATCATTATAAAAACTATTTTTTATTCGGAATCCCGTTACTTTATGCGCGTTATTTTGGAGGTGAAATTACTCCAGGGGATTGTAAGGAGGATTTGTTAGGATAATATGTAGTGTTTAGCCGGTGATGTCGGAGAGCTGGTTGAAGGATCAGGACTTAAACCCTACGTGTCACAAGCTGCGCGTGCAGCAACACTGGCATGTCGGGTAACACGGCTCGGGTGTTTCACGTCATGTGTGTGTAGCTTTACAGATCAGTATTGTTCATCCGGTCAGATATTGACAGCCGAGTAAAAGAGGCAGCATGTTCCAGAAGACCTCTCTGACCACCATCATAGTGGGAGTCTTCATCGTCTACGTGCTGCACACGTGCTGGGTGATGTACGGCATCGTGTACACAAAACCCTGTGAAAAGCCCAGAAGTGACAACTGCATCAGTCCTTATCTTGCAGGAAAACCTCGCCTCCAGGTGAGCATCATGCACCATTTCACTTTTCCATGCTTTCAGACGTGCCTTTGCTGTATCTCGTTCCCAAGCTTCCATGGGACTTGCTGTCCTTCATTCCTATGTGTTTTCATGCGTCTGATCCACACAGATGAGCATCTACACAGCTCTGAAATCCAATGCTGAAGGAGGACACACACTCATCCACAGGGAGGAGGACTTTGATGTGCACACCAAGTTCGAGAGGTAAAGTTGTTCACCAAGCATGCATTAATTGTCAAAGTAGTAGGTTTAAGTTTATTTCAGGAAACACACTGTTCGTGATATACAACCCACCTTGTTTAAAGGTTATACTAAATATTAATAAATATATTAGTTATCTGGGACCGTCACATATTTCGTCTTTGTTTTATGTATCCTCCTGACTCTTTCTCAAAAAGCTTGCATGCATTTGAGATGAAATCATTTCTCTTGTCCGACAGCAATTTGTCATTGATTACACTTTAAAAAAAAAAAAAAAATCTATAAACTTTCGCTTTATCACGACCCTCCAACTTTTTTCCTCTCTTCCATGGAGTGAATAAGACAAGAAACACAGCTTGACATGTTAGTGAGAAACCGGAAAGTCTTCTGAATGTTGTTCTATTGATTTTATATTTGTCTTTATTTAACAGTCATGTTACCGTGATGGTCGCACCTGAGACAAAAATCTTTTACAAGTGAGCCCTGGCCAAGAAGGCAGCACAATAATTAACATAAACAACATTCAGACACAGGACATAACAACAAATAACACTTATAACAGTTGTGTGAAACTAACCAGGAGTAGTTATACAAAAATAGAATGATAATTGTTTCGGGAACACGCCCACCATCTTGTAGATCTCCCTATTAGCCTGTATTGAACAAATATCTCTCGATAAGACTTGAGTGATGAGGTGTTTTTTGTTTCTCTCTCTAAAGGTTAATAAACGTGTCCCTGCCCAAGAAGACACGGCAGAATGGGACGCTATACGGCATGGTGTTTGTCCATCAGGCAGGAATGTCTCCGTGGCAGGACCCACGCCAAGTGCATCTGGTCACACAGCTCACCACGTACATGTTGCCCAAACCCCCGGAGGTCAGCTTGATCACTGGCCAGGAGCTGCCCCGGGTGAGACGCTCTTTCCATAACTAATGAGAGCGATGTTTGTGTTTATTAGCGGATATTAGCAGAAACTTTTTCTGTAAGACTTTGTGCAGCCACCAAATTGTGACTGTTTATGAATCTCAGCAGCAGGAGCAGAGAACCCCGGGGGGTGATGGAGAAGTGGACCGGCCCGTGTCTCATTGGCGCTCCCGTCTCACGCTGAACATCGTGGCCGAGAACTTCCTGTTCGACCGAGAGGCCATACCGAGTGACGTGCATCGCTATATGAGAGTGTGAGTGTGAGCTTCCTCAAGTACACTTTCATACGTAGATGAGATGAGATGTGAGCTTAATCTGACCCTTGTGAATTCTTTAAATCGCTAAATTCTCTACTGCTTAATTTCTGATAGTATAAGTTCAGCACTATGTTAGTGCAGTGGTGGCTCAGTGGGTAAAGGCTCGGGGTTATTTGATCAGAAAGTCTTGGATTCAAACCCCAGCACTGCCAAGCTACAACTGTTGAACTCTTGAGCAAGCCACTTAACCGTCTCCGCTCCAGGGACGCTGAAGCATGGCTTTCTGTTTTGCTTTCTTTCTGTCTTTCTTTCTTTCTTATTGTATTTCCTTCTTATCATACTCAAATTATGAGACTTGTACATTGGGCCTCATTTGTCTCTTAGTAAAGTTGTGTGTAAGCCAAAACCAAACTAAAAATTTCCGTCGGATTTACAAAAGTTTCGGAAATGCTGATTTGCTTCATATGCCACTCGCTGCAAGATTTTAAAAGCTGAAAATAAAGCTTGCTAAAGTGTGTACGTTAAATGGATGGTGAGGTTCTCGTTTAAGCCAGAAACCTTTGGTTTATAGATGCATAACGAGGTGCTGACCTGCGGTAACTGCCTTGTAACTGCGTCGTAACTGGGGTTTTCATTTAGGGCTAGTGGAGGAATGTGCTCTGATGTAGTTGGGAACACGCCTGATGTTTGCGTACCAGACATACCAGATCGGATGCTTAATGTGTCTCTGTTTGAAACGTGCCAGTAGCAAGAAATCCAAGCACAGACGAAAATTGGACAGGAATAGCACAGGATCTTATGGTCAGTTCTGCCATTTGCACCACCTCGGCTTACAGCTACCATCTGCACAGACCGCCCTGCCCTTCTTTTATACACCAACGTTTCTTCTTCATTGAAATACAAGTCTTATTTGTCTTAATGCATTTGGATTTTTGTCTTTTTAAAAAATATTTAACATGTCTTTAATGGCATTAATATGAAACGACAGGTTTAAAAATATATTTGTTTGTGTCATTGAAATACATAACTAATTTAAGCATAATTTTCATGAATGCAAAATTTCTTGTGTAAATGCTCATACAAAAAAATTTACACACAAATCTGTTCATATGCAGTTTGATAAATTAGTTTCATTTTGTTTTGTTTTTTAATATGTTAATTGGGAACACACATCAATACAAAATACAGTAAAATGTTATAAATATAATAATTTTGTTCCACAAGATGTTAAAAATAAATGAATATATATATATATATATATATATATATATATATATATATATATATCTCAAATAAGGATAAAAGAACATGAATGAGGCCCATTGTAAGCAGAAGCGCACACACACACACACACACACACACACACACACACACACTCACTCTGATGTACTGCTGTTTTTACAGAACTTTTCCTTATTTCCTGTCTGGTTTTTAGGTACCAGAGTGGGAAGAAGTTTGTGTACCTGCCTCTGCTGTTTATAGATGAGCTGAGTAACCGAGTGAAAGATTTAGTGGTATGAAATTCACTGATTACAATGGGAGATTGATCTCATCGTGTGTTTGTAGACATCCAGCGTGTCACGTTTACGTGTCTTTCAGGAGATCAACAGCAGCAGCACTGAGCTGTCTCTCACTATTTCATACGACACCATCACTCTGGGAAAGCTGCGCTTCTGGATCCACATGCAGGATGCCGTGTACTCGCTGCAGCAGTTCGGTGAGCAACAAAACAGGTTCTTAGCTGTGCGTCATGAGATAACGATCGTGGTTACATAATGTCACATGGAGAGCTTAGGTGTGCCGAATGTTGGCTTCCATTTGGACATAGTTTGGTTTTGGATTATGCTTGCAAGCATGGCTTTGGTTTTAATGTTTGGATTTTCATTTACAGTTATTCGTTTAGCGGACGCTTTTATCCAAAGCGACTTACAGATGAGGAAATACAAGTAAAGCGATATATCAAGCGGAGAACAATACAAGTAGTGCTACTATACAAGATCTTTTAATTGAGTTCTTGAAAAAGCAAAGTGCGCAGAGTAGACGTGTAAGAGCCAGAGTAAGGTGTTGTATGTTTTTTTAAGGGGTTAGTTACGTGTTTTTTGAAGATAGTGACAGATTCTGTGGTCCAGATTGAGGTTGGAAGTGCATTCCTCCACTGAGGGACAGATAGTGTAAAGGTTCTGGAAAGGGACCTTGAGCCACGCTGAGTAGGATCTACTAAGCGTCGCTCATATAAAAGCGGATTTGTGTGTTTTATAGCAAAGATAAAGCCAACGATAGCTTTTAGTAGGTTGGGTACAGTGTCATAGTACCTCGTGTGGAGAAAGAAAATATGGAAGAAATCTTTCAATTCTACATGCTTCTGTTTTATCGATGCTGTACGTGTAGTAGCTTGCAAACTGTCGACATGGTGACATGAAAATAGCAAACCAAAATTGCTCGAGATTCGATTCCCAACTCCCAGCCAGCTCTCCCCTATTATCAACCAATACGGAGAGGGTGACGGCTAACACATGCTTCCTCTGAGACACCTGAAGCCAGCCAACCACATCTGTTCATGCTGCATCACAGCAAAGCAAAGTGATACACGCTTGTCTAGTGTCAGTGTGATTGAAAGAGGAGCGTTGATCTCCCTACGAAAGGGTGAACGCTTTTCTGTTACGCCACTTAGGAGCCTGTAAACACCTTTTATAGGCAAAAGCAGGTTTTATTGAAGATTTGACCATCCCCTTTCAGTGAAAAAAAATTAAAATAATAATAATCATGTTATAACTGCAACATAGTATGTTTTTACTAAACTCCATAAAAAGTCCATAAATCCGGCTTTTTAAATATGTAAAAAATATTAAGAAAAAAGACAAGTTGCACTGTGGTTAAATGTAGAATTAAAACATATTGTGTTATACGAACAGTTGTGTTCAAGTTGACATTACTTACTGGTTTTGAAGTTAATCAGCTTTAGATTAGGAAATGAAAATCCTCCAATAAGGATGAATAAAGACAGTCCCTCCAGGATTTCACGATTTTGTGATTGCAGAAATGAACACAGTATCAAGCAAATGCTGCAATATTCTGAAGAGCTTGTAATTTTTCAAAAGCATTGCAGATTTTCCACAGATTTGGGTCAAGACGCGTCATGTGACGTCATTCAGCCAAAGCCCTCTTCGATTCACGTGCATCGAACACGAGTACAGCTAAAAAGTCTCCTTTACAATTTTGTGCAATTGCGATTTCGCCAATTCAAATAGTTTTCCGCAAAAAAAAGCACAAAAAACTCTGCAACTTGCATCGTAAAATAAAAATAAAAAGCCGCAGAAAAATCATGTTTCGCTGTAACGATTACAAAAAAAAAACCACACACACAACTCCTCAAAATCCTGTATGGACTGAAAAGAAGTTAATGTAGTTGCTGTTATTTTTCCCTTTTTTTACTTTCAAGTGACCAATCAATTAGGTTTAGAGATATTAAATACAGCTTACAGCTCCAGGGTCCCCGGTTTGAGCCTGAGCTCAGGTTATTGTCTGTGTGGAGTCTCTGTGCATGTGCATGGATTTCCTCAGGGTTCTCTGGTTTCCTCCCACAAATATAAACATGGCAATAGACGGAGTGGCTACACTAAGCTGCCCCTAGGTGTGAATGAGTGTGTGTGTGTGTGTGTGTGTGTACGGTACTCTGTGATATACTGGTGTCCCATCCAGAGTGTGTCCCTGCCTCACACTCAGTGTTCCCAGGATACACTCCGGATCCTTCACAACCCTGACCAGGATAGAGCAGTTACTGAAGATGAATGAACAAGTATAAAAAAATCTATATAACCGTGGTGGTTATTAATGATTTCCATTCGCACCATAGACCTGTTATAACAAATGTTATAATCACAACAGTTCAAACTGCAATTATTGAAACATTTTGCTGTTGTAGGCTTTACTGAAAAGGATGCAGATGAAATCAAGGGCATATTTGTGGACACCAATCTCTACTTCCTCGCCCTGACCTTCTTCGTCGCTGCCTTTCATGTAAGTAGATTTAGAACGCGTCTTCCGCTTGAAGGTCTCTTTTAAGTCATCGAAAGAAAAGTAGGTTTTTTTTTTACTGCGACGCATTTATACATCGATGTACTTCTCAGCTCTTATTTGACTTCCTGGCGTTTAAAAATGATATCAGCTTTTGGAAGCAGAAGAAGAGCATGGTGGGAATGTCCAGCAAAGCAGGTGACACAGTTACTTACTTTTTATTTATTTTTAAGTGAAGTTGTCCTGTAGTGTAGAGCACGCTTTAGTGGCACTGACGTTAATATGACTGTGTGCTTTCCCAGTGCTGTGGAGGTGTTTCAGCACCCTAGTGATTTTCCTCTACCTGCTTGATGAACAGACGAGCCTGCTGGTACTCATCCCTGCTGGAGTAGGATCTCTGATCGAGGTACCTCCAAACAACACTGCAACACTAATACTTTTTTTTTTAAACAGTTTGGCAAAAAATAAGTACACAGATTTCTCCTAAATCCTATGTCTGACAGTTGCTGATGTAGAATGCATTTAGATGTTTTATTCCTGAAGAAAGGCTAATAAGGTGCATGATCAAGCATGAAGCGATTCTAATACAGTGAACATTTTTCACCTTTAGTATCTTTTGTTTGCTTTTACAGGTGTGGAAAGTGAAGAAAGCTTTCAAAATCTACATTTTCTGGAAGGGGCTTACTCCGACTTTCATGGTGAGAGTGTAGATTTATCTCTGCGGCACATGCACACGATGTTCGTCCACAAAGCTTCTTTTCAGATCGAACTATCTGCCTTTTATAATCGATATCAAAATTCGTCTTTCAGTTCGGCAAATCCGACGAATCCGAGAGAAGGACGGAGGAATATGACAGTTTGGTAAGAAGTGATTCGCTCAGAGTTGTAGGTGTGCCAGATGTAATATGTTAAATGTTTGGTGTTTTTTTTTTTTTTTTAGAGCTCATTGTGTTGTTGTGTATGTTGGTTGTTCTTCACAGGCGATGAAATATCTGTCCTACGTGCTGTATCCACTGTGTCTGGGTGGAGCCATTTATGCACTTGTATTTGTGAAGTATAAAAGGTACAGTGCTTTCTTTAGCATTGCTGCTGATATGCTCAGAGGTGCTAACATTTATGGTCACTTTTCATGAATAGACAAGACTATTACCTCGCTGTTTTCTTTCTCTTGCTTGGTGCACATTAGCTGTCTCAGCGACCGAAATGCACCAAAAATGGGATTTTTGTCATAAAAGTCTGTTTGTTTTTTTATGTCTGTCTGTCTGTCTGCTAGGATTTTCTTGTTAGCAATATTGGCACCTCCTGTAGGATGAACATGTTTAGCAGCTTCACTCCTTTCTCTTGGGTTTAACTCTGAATGTTTTGTCTTGTTAACAGTTGGTACTCCTGGCTGATCAACAGTTTAGTCAATGGTACGTTTGTAATGATGCACTGAGATTATCCTGCATCTCATTACACGCTTATGGAAGTTATCATTTCATGTGTAAATCATAACATTTTCAAGTTGAAAGATTTTGAAGGCGTATTGCACGGTTTAATGTAATATAATGGCTCTGGAAGTGGGGTCCGTGAAGCACAACATCGTTTTGAAACAGCAAAGGAAATCACAACCCACCTTTATCAAAGTTATTATTTATTACTGAGTTCATGTAGTTATTAGCCTGCTTGACCGAGTTTAAATCCAAAAAGAACTAAAGTCAAGAGTAATATAAATAATCTTTGTAGAGTTGAATGACTGAATTGATCTGTGAGTTGAAAGTTCAGCAATGAATATTTGAATACTTGCTGAATATTATGAGAATAAATCCTAAAATAAATCTGTAGTGTGGAGGCCTGTTATTTATTTATTTATTTATTTATTTTTAACAGTTGAAGGGTTTCCTGGCTGCGGAACGTTTGAGAAACCCTATTTTAACGAACACGTTTCTCTTTTTCCTAACAGGAGTATATGCTTTTGGATTCCTCTTCATGCTACCTCAGCTCTTTGTGAACTACAAGGTTAGCATCGAATGAAACAGAACATAGTACAACAGTACATTTTGTACACAGTACATAGTACAACAGTACATTTTGTACAACAGTACATTATGTACATAGTACAACAGTAAATAGTACACACTACATTTTGTACACAGTACATTTTGCGTTTGAGTTATAAGATTATTCAGTATTTGGTACAAGAAGCTGTTTCATATGTCAGTGTTTGTTTCCAGTAGCACCTGTGTTTATATCTGTATCAGTCGTCTGATGTTTTTTCTTCATTTTAACAGTTAAAATCCGTGGCTCATCTGCCCTGGAAGGCCTTTATGTACAAGGTAAGTGATACGCTTTAAGAAATACTGAAAGGGTGTAGACAGTGTGGCTATGTGAAGGAATATTCATAATAGCTTCTCAACCATTAAAACTCACATGCACTCTGGCATGAAGGAGGAAAAAAATTCCTATTGAGCAACGAAGCCTCCAGCCTTCAGTACACAAATAACTTAAACACATGCCATTGGAGTTTGAGTGAAAATTCTCTCCATAGAGCACATTTTTGTGAAAAATAAGAGTGTTTGTTACCATAACAATGAACCACTTTGTTTGCATTCCCTTAAGCCAAACTGAAAAAGACAAGGAAATACATTTAAACTAACAGATTAATTGTACAAGGTTTCAAAGATGCTCCTTCAGTTTCATAATTAACAAAAATATAATATCTAAAACACAGTATACATATATAAAAATATAATAGTAATAAAATAGGCATATGTAAAAATATTAGCGTATGTTATAAAATATAAGTGTATGTCTACACTTTGCCTTTATGCCTCAGGTCTAGAGATTGACAGAGTCACAGAAAAACTTGTTGCTCTTCATTCTTTTTAAACTATTATTATCACTGATGAATTGTAAAACAGAGGTACATTTTCTTTTAACCATGGGTGGGGCGGGGGGCATGCTGTTATAAGAAAAGAGTTAACTACAGGGTGTGATGTGTGATCTTACCATTACCACCCTCAAGTTTTCCAGGAACAGTGTTTTATTCCTTTTATACCACAGCAACTTACCAACACTTACACATTTTTATTTATTAAAGAACAGCATGTCATACTTTTTTTTTATTTAAATCCTTTTTAGTTACAGTTACATTTATCTCTTAAAGATAATAAGTCATGTTACCAAGAAAGCTGAAAGCACAAATAAAAACGTATTAGATGTTTTTTTTTTTTATTGTTAAATAACAGCACATTTGTTAAATTTATTTATTAGCCTTATATTTTGTGGTGCACCGAGAAAACATAACGTATTAGAACAAACGCATTAATATAAACCTGTGATTTGAATTCTAGCTGGACTTACTTACTACGTTTACATACACATCAAATTCCACTGAAGGTCTATATAATACGATGTTTATGTGTACAGGCATGGGAATATTCCTCTATATGTAGTTGTTGTTAGCCTACAGCTAAGCATCTGTTATCATCACAATTCCTTACGGACTGAACATACACATATCTCCTTTCAGTGGATTTTCTGAATGAGGTGTTTACATCCAACAAATTTCTGATTAAAACAGGCATATTCCAGGGGTGGGAATCAGAATTTGAGGAATCAGAATATTGTCTTAATCTGATTCGGGTAATCGGATTGTGGCGTTTACATGACTCAGTACTAATTAGAGTATTGCCAAATTTTGATTAAAATCGGAATAACGATGTGCATGTAAATGTATATATTGTCTGAGCTGCTGTGATAGAAAATGGTCACCTAGCAATATCTCCCTCTAATAAAACATGTCTGGACTGTTTAATGATTTTCTATACATGTTTATATCCTCAGGCGTTCAACACGTTTATTGACGACGTCTTTGCCTTCATAATCACCATGCCAACGTCTCATCGGCTGGCCTGCTTCAGGGACGACGCGGTGTTTATAATTTACCTGTATCAGCGATGGTGAGCCATGTTCATGCTTCAGTTATGCAAATTAAAATGTAAATGAAGTTTAGATTCACGTGGAAAAAACGCTTTTTTGTCTCTTACAGGCTGTATCCCGTGGACAAGACCAGGGTGAATGAGTACGGCGTGTCTTATGACGAGGAACCAAAACGAAAATCACACAAAGAGTAAACCGACCCCGGCGTCTAATCAACCTGCAGGAAACGTCCACACGGACGCTCTGAAACCGTGACGAGGACACAGACACACAGTTCAGTTAACACAATGGGTGATTGGATCTGGTGTCCCCTTTGGAGTTGGACTTCTGTCTCTTACATGTGCTTGCTGTTTGTGTCCTGTTCTCCTCATGTTGTAATCCTCACATGAAAGTGGGATACTCCACTGGAGGGGTGATTACTAAATGAGCTGAATTGATGTTATTGAGCTGACTGGGTCAGCTTAAGGTGGTGTGGTTTGGTGTTTAGACTAAAATGTCCTTGATTTGCTCAGGATAGAGCCGAGTTAGCTCAATAACACACACGGCATTAAATCAGAGCTTATTATTAATGCGTACTGTATCTGCCTGCTATTCCCTGTTATCCTGCTTCTGACCCAAAATCCCATTTGACCGTTTTTTTGATTTCTGGCATTTCTCTGATTATAACGAGAGGAACATACGCTCAGATGAAGGCAGAAGTATGATATCTTTCATTAAATAGTGTTTTAAAAAATATATCACATTTGTGCCAAATGAACAGAAGATTTGATAGTTAGTTGAAAGCCCTGATGGGAGAGTGTGATCTTTCTGTGTACTGGGTGAGAATGATCTGCGTGTGAGTTTGTGTACTATATTCCACTAAAGTGTTTAAAGGGCATTGATTAGTCATTTATTCCTGAAGTCCATGCATTGGTTTATAAGGAGGATATTTCTACCAGCTTAAAATTGCAACGATTAGCACTTTTTGGCACTTTTTTGTTTTTAAATCCGAAAGCTGATTGAAACATCGCAACTGAAAACAATGGGATCAATAGGATTTTCCCCCCCTTAATCACCATCAAGGTACTTGCATTCCTGATGTTATGGTCATCATAATAACGGTGAGGCATGACTAAACCCGCATATGCATTGTATGTTTTTAATATTAATTTTCTAATGTTCCTATGCATCTTCACTGAAATAAATCAAATCCTCCACCAAATTCTGGCATCTGTGTGGTTTCATAATTTTAAAAAAGTCCATAGTAAAAATAAAAAAGGTTTGTTTCCATAATTAAAACCTTAGTTTATAAATCACATCTAATGTCCTCATCTTAGGTGTAGGTCAGGCATCACAAACTAAAATAATGATTTTAATAATTAACTGATATTTATATTGCTATAAAGACTTCATTTTTATACTTTTATTCCATTTCTGTTGAGAAGACCTAGCATAAATGTAGTTGTATTTTTCACTTTTTCAGCTAGAATTTTTTTTTTTCACAGCCATTTTTAAAAAATCAAATTAGTTACGTTGTCATCATTACTTAAAGTTACATAATGAAAAAAAAATCTTGAGTAGTTTTGATATTGTTTAGCATGTTCGCCTCACACCTCCAGGGTTGGGGGTTCGATTCCCGCTGCTGCCCTGTGTGTACCGAGTTTGCATGTTCTCCCCATGTTCTATCCGAGTTTCCTCCGGGTACTCCGGTTTCCTCCCCCAGTCCAAAGACATGCATGGTAGGCTGATTGGCGTCTCCAAAGTGTCCGTAGTGTATGAATGGGTGTGTGAGTATGTATGTGATTGTGCCCTGTGATGGATTGGTACCCTGTCCAGGGTGCACCCCGCCTTGTGCCCGATGCTCCCTGGGATTGGCTGCAGGTTCCCCGTGACCCTGAAAAGGAGTAAGCGGTAGAAGATGGATGGATGGATAATTTTTTTATGTGTGCTGGTGTGTACAGGTTATGTTTAATTTTAATGTGAGTATAGAACCTGTTTAGAGTGTGTAATCTGGCTTAGGTTAAATTTCATGCTTTTTAAATATAATACCAACGACTACCTCTTAATTATTTGTTAATAAGTTATTTAATTTGGATCATTTTAATAAGAAATAGGAGGATGAGCAATTTTTAAAAGCTGGAGGAAGTACATATAATAAAGTTTTCAGAGTGTGGAATCCTGATTTAAATCTGGTAATATGTTTAATTTAGCTATTTTAAATATAACCGCAAACGGTTATTTATTAATAACTTATTTAATGTTATACCTAGCATTAAAGGCACACATACAGTAAAAGCTACCATTCTAGATTGACGTCTAAAGACCACGCCTCCATGTTCTCCCCGCCCACGAAGTGACGTATAGGAGTATATAAGGTGATGGCCCGCCTCTGTTCAGTCCCTTTCCGCTCTGTACAGAAGACGAGAACGTGCCTAAAGGTGCTCGGTTCTTCTAGCGAAGCTAAGGCCTTTGAATCCGGCGACTAGCACCGTCAAAATTAGGCATCCAGATCCTGAACTGTGTTAAAGTGAAAGTACAATGGCCTCTGTCTCCGAGCTCGCCTGTATTTACGCCGCTCTCATCCTCCATGATGATGAAGTTACCGTCACGGTATGTGTTCAGTCTGAGCTCCGGGCAGCGCGCCGCCATCTTTAGCGGTAACATCACTGTCACGTGGTGTAGCAGGAAAACGTGATGTTATGTTCCAGATCCTAGCTGCTATTAAATCTTATATTTATCACTCTACATCTACAGTGACGAACTGAAAGTTTAGTAACTTCTGCTTCATGTAGCCTCCTAAAATGAACTCAGTAGCTTAGTTGCTAGCCAGTTAGCATTAGCATGTGAAGTGTGTTTGTTAGCGCTAGTTTTAACTCCTACAACGCGTGTAAATAAAGTTAATAGCTTAGCAACTGCAGAGGAGTTTATCATGTGTGTTTGTTTAATATAATATCCAAACTGGGTTGTTAATTGAAAGATAATTGACACTAGTAGTTAGCTAATGATGCTAATGCTGGTGTTGGTGTTTCTCAGGAGGACAAGCTGAACGCCCTGATCAAGGCTGCAGGAGTGACCATCGAGCCTTTCTGGCCCGGTCTGTTCGCCAAGGTATGATTTTATTTATTTAAAGAAGTATTCTAGAGTAATTTAGGATTTTCCTGACCACTATATCCCTTCCAGACTTATGCTACTGGTCAAAATCCTCATGGTGGTTGCTTTAACTTGATGTCCATCAGGCTTCTGGTATTATAAATAAATAAGTGAGATCTGGGAGACAGTAATAATAGGCAGAATGGCTTTTTTTTTTTTTTTTTTTTTTTTTTTTAAACTAATCACTTGTGTTAGCTGAAAGTGCAGAGAAGCCAGTGTAAAATCCCATAGAGTGCAGTATCCGGTTGATGTTAGAGCTGTCATTATACATGGTACATAATCCATCTTATTCCGCCTTCACATGTGCCACTAATGGACCAGTTTCCCAGCAGCAAAGTCATTTACTGTTATTATTTATGTTTACATTTATTCATTTAGCAGATGCTTTTATCCAAAGCGACTTATAGGGTAGGAAATACAAGCAAAGTGATAGATCAAGTGGAGAACAATACAAGTAGTGCTACTGTACAAGATTTATAATCTTGTACAGAGAAGCACAGTGTAGAGGTGTAAGAGTCAGAGTAAGTTTTAATTTTTTTTTTAAAGGTAATATGGTGTTGGTTAAGTGCTCACAGAAGAGGTGGGTCTTTAGCTGTTTTTTTGAAGATGGTGATGGATTCTGCAGTCTGGATTGAGGTTGGAAGTTCATTCCACCGCTGAAGGACGCTTGTATATTATTATAAATGCCTTTATTTATTAGCTAGATAACTAGTCTGGTTATGGCGGTGATACTAACACTTTACACATTGTAAAAGTTCATATACTGCAACAAGAGATTACACATGTAAGCCTGTGGCCTGACTGGTAGTGATGTCATTCATGAACGAATCTTTAATATGACTCAGAAACAACGAGTTGCCTGAGTATGATTCATTTTTGACCGTGCATGTGCTGCAACATTCCCATAAGTCTGTACAGGAAACAGAAATGATTAGTTCAGCTCTCGAGTCTTCGGGTTCTAGTCATTTGTTCTTCAGGTGACCGCCCCATAAGCAATACACCATGCACTACTGGAAATGGGGTGAACTAAACATTTCTGTATTGGGGAACAGATGTGACAGAGAATGGATCAGGAGGTGAACTAAGAGACTCCATAGCGTGAAGACCCAGCTAAGCTATTAATTAATTATTGTTTCTCATAATTCAGCCTTGGTTGTATTAGCCTATAGTTTAAGTACTAAATGTGTTGGGAAGTTGGGACCATGTTAAATTCCTCATCACTACTTACTGGATCATCCTACCTGTGTCCCACTGATGAACATGAAATCCTAGTGGTGTCATGTCTATCTACGCTTAGCCTTCAGGTGAAGTCTGAACACTTGAGGCAGGGAGGTGTTTTCAGCGGTCTTCCTGTAATGTTGTTGGTCTTTTGTGCATTACAGCAAGGGTTTCTGGGTAATATCACTAGTTCTTCAGTCTGAGTACAAACCCAGCATGATGATGCAGTGTTGATGTGTAATGTTTCAGGCTCTGAGCAGCGTGGACATCGGTAGCCTGATCTGCAACGTGGGAGCTGGTGGTGCTGCTCCTGCTCCTGTCGCTGGTGGAGCTGCTCCTGCTGCTGGTGGAGACGCCCCAGGTACGTACTCTTACCGCTATTCATCAGATTGAGTTTCATTTCCATAAGGTGCGGTGCATTTGTCGTCTGGTCTGCTGAAATTTGAAATTTTGTACAGATGAGCATACACATCATTGTACATAACATGTTATTAAATAAGCAGTGTTTACATCCTTTTTTTTTGTTTTCTCTTTCAGCCAAAGAAGAGGAGAAGAAGGAAGAGAAGAAGGAGGAGTCTGAGGAGTCTGATGATGACATGGGCTTTGGTCTCTTTGACTAAAGTGCTTTTACAATAAAAGAGAAAACCTGACTGAGTGTTTGTTTCTAAATGGTCTCTATATACTGACGTATATTTAAAAAAAAAAAAAAAAAAGTTCACAAGACACAAAAGGGAGTATTTGTACTTTCATGTACAGTTGCAATCAATTATTCAACCTCAACGTAATTCAAGTTGGTCACTTTACAGACTTTCAGCTGATTTCAGTGAACAAATCAAACAGAAGCAATTGAAATAGTTAAACAATTAATGCTTCAAATGGTTTCTCCAAATTCAACTGAAAATGCAACTTCTCTCTTCTCCAGTCTCAAAATTATTCAACAGCACAAATGTGTAAAACCCGTGTTGTCTCAAACACACGATGCAAATAATCAAGGGCTTCATTGGTTGCACCAGGTGTACTTGAAATACCTGAACTGGCTTGGGGTGTGTTATGTTTGACTCCATGTTAGAAATATGGCTAAGTCAAAAGAATGATCCAAAAAGTTGAGAGATCATTGCCCTTCACAAACATGGAACAGGATATAAAAACATAGCAAAGACATTGAATGTTTCTATGGGTGCTGTTAGAGTGATGGGTTGATGGGATGACCCTATTAGCACTAAAACTGCAGGTCCCTTCATTTTTAGGACACACCCATTCTTATGCAACATGAGTTAGTATTACCCACCTATTATAGCTTTTCTGAAAATTAAACAGGCCAATCACTGGCATAAATATGCCTTATATTGTCTCCTGCTACTTAAAGCTTATTTCATTGTATACCTGCTGATATGGCTGGTCCCTAGAGATAAATACCCTAGAGATCTGAACATCCCAATAACAGTTTATGCTCATGTCTTACCCTTGTTTCTGTGGGTAATCTCACATGTATACTACAGATATATCTAAGAGCTGCTGCTCTAATAAGAAAGCTCATCCCAAGACTCCTCTTGATGATCTGCTCATACACCTGTATAGGATGGGGTCCATTTTGAGTCTGGTTTCTCAAGGTTTCTTCCCCACGTTGTCTCCAGGAGATTTTCCATGCCACCATCACCTCTGACTTGTTTATTAAGGATCTAAAGCTACATCCAAATTTCTGTAAAGCTGCTTTGTGACAATGTTAAAAGCTCTATACAAATCAAATTGAACCGAATTATAGGAGATCTTTTTCAAATTCAAAAGACATTTTAAAGCACTTACCCTCAACTTTTAACTAAAACATGTTTTTGGTCTTAATATGATTAAGAAAAAGCAGTGTATAAAATCACAGATTTTATCAATAAATGAATATATGTAAGGAATAATCGACTCTGGTCTGTTGAATTATTAGAAAATAATGCACACCCTGACCTTGGGTGTGTATTATTTTCTAAGAATTCAACAGACCAGAGTCGATTTTTTTCCACTTATACCACAGTTACCACACCTCAAGACACTGTTCAGATGTTTTATGTTCAAGATCTTTGTCAGGTTTTTGTCCTTAAAACGCTTGTGTGTGTGGAACTAATTTATTACGCATCCCATCTTAAGCCTCTGTTGCTAATTCCAAAACATTATTTTAGACCTAGTAACAGAGGCTTGAGCCATTCATATGCAGTTATTGGAAAGAGAGAGAGAGATCACAGTTTTTCGCAGAACAAATAAATAAATATAGATATTCTACAGAATCAAGAATTCAACAGCGTTGTGGTATAACTCATGGACTATGTTTACATGCACATCAATATTCTGATATTAATCATAATTTGGCAGTATATGAATTAGTACCAAGTCATAAACACCTCAATCTGATTGCCCGATTAAGACAATATTCTGATTCCCAGCCCTGGAATATGCCTGTTTTAATCAGAAATGTGTTGCATGTAAACACCTTATTCAGAAAATCCACTGAAAGGAAATATGTGCATGCTCAGTCCGCAAGGAATTGTGGGTGCTAACAGATGTGTAGCTGTAAGCTAGGTACTTAGGAATGGCAACTCAGGCATACTTACAACAACAAATGTATACAGGAATATTCCCATGCCTGTACACATATAAACATCGTATTCAGAAAATGGCTGCAACCCGAATATAGACCTTAAATAGAATTTGATGTGCATATAAACATAGTGATTGTGGTTGGATCACGATTGTAATCAACATATAGCTTAAGTGTTTTATTCAATTCACTATAAATCACTTGATTAACAATGCAAAAATGGCAGAAAATAAGGTTTAGGATCCTACAAACAGAAAGGTGACATTAGCATTATTTTATCAGCTGCTTTAATGCTTTTTAGTTTGAAGCTCAAACCAAGGTCAGTTTAAAAAAAAAAAAAAAAAATCAGGAGGATCATGAATACAAGAGTAACACATTTTATTAGTTAAAGGTTCTGTACAGTCAGTTTTTTTTCCTGAGAATAATTTATGTGACAATGTGGATTCATTTATAGATTGTACTATACACAGGGGCGACATGACCAAGTTTATCAGCCTGGGGAAAGACAAAGATTTGTTGTAAATGTCTACATTTACCAGCTTTGAGGAAGCAATGAGTAAGAAAAGGCCTTTGAGCTATTAAAACTGTGCTTTACTGTCTGTTATGAGTAAGAGGTGTTTACTGAACTGAACTGGTTTCTAACAGTCCCTGATGACATTTTTCTACCCATTAATACCCCAGTATTAGAGATTTTATTTTTTAAATCTTAATTCTATAGACCATTCTTTAAAAAATATATGCATTCTTGTGCAGAATATGATGACGTTAAACAGCATGATGTGTTATGTCGTGTCTCAAGGTGTCCCCTGAGTGGAAGTCAGAGGATAAAAAGTACAACGTGAGCCCTCGGGGGTGTGTGCATGTGTGTGTGTGCGTGTATGTAAATCAGAATAATGATAGGGTCTGCTGTAGAACAGTTCACAAGAGGAAGTGTATGAGTGTCTGCAGTACACCTCTGGGTCAGCTCAGGTTGTTCCAGACTCTGCATTAACTCTGATGTCCATGTGGATTCCAGTTGTGGTGTTTTCTCTGATAAAAGTGTCAGTTGCTCGAGTTCATCTCTGGACTTAATTAAAAAGAAAAAAAAAAAAAAGCCAGCACAAACAGTACAATAAAAACTAGATTAGCATTGTATCTCCAAGTCCACTGAACATAGAGTGTGTATGTCTCTATAGAAAAGGCTTATTTCATATTCTTGTAGTGAGACATCACTGGTGAAGAGCCACTGGTGCTGTGCTGTGATTCAGTATATGACATCACCATACTGTCCAAGCAGTCGACATCGTGTCCTCTCGTCTCGCTCCTGTGCTATTATAGTGTCTCTCTGTCCTGAACTCTCCGCTCCAGAGGAAAAGACTAGTGGGGCCGTGACTGAGCGATCATCTTCAGCCTGGCCTGGTCGATTACGTCCAGCAGGTTCTTGGCATCGACGGCGAGGGCGTGTGCAGCTGTGAGCATCTGTTTCTTGTAGTCCTGCTGCAGGCTGGTAAGCATGTACTGCTGCGCCAGCTTCATTTTATTGATCAGCTCAGCCAGGTCCGAGTTCAACAGCTTCTGAGCCATCTCGATCTGAACTCGCAGACAAAACACATATCAGCTTACATTAAACTCTTTGTGTATAATATATAATCTAATGCTTAGTCCCCGTTTACTGAGGCGTCCTCTTCCTGCATTTTTACATTTTCTCTACTCAAACACTCATAAAACTATTAGTACATCCTTCATGATGTTAAAACGTGTGTATTAAAGCAGAGAATATAATAACAGCGGTATCTCAAATGACATACTACTATATTCTTAAACTATACATTACACACTTTAGTATGCATTACCTGGATGTTTGTAGACTAACAATGTGTCAAACTAAACATTTCTGGACTAAATTCAAATTGCCAAACACAGCACAATACCTCATCCATTCACGGTGAATACTGTAAATCTTTCAGAGCTATGAGAGAAGATCTTTGAGAGCCTCGTCTCAAACCTCATATTATGGCCAATACTTAAAAATGTTTTCAATATAGTAATCTATGGAACCCGCTTTTATACAGTGAGGGAAAAAAGTATTTGATCCCCTGCTGATTTTGTACGTTTGCCCACTGACAAAGAAATGATCCGTCTATAACTTTAATGGTAGATTTATTTGAACAATGAGAGACAGAATAACAACAAAAATATCCAGAAAAACGCATGTCAAAAATTTTATAAATTGTTTTGCATTTTAATGAGGGAAATAAGTATTTGACCCCCTCCCAATCAGAAAGATTTCTGGCTCCCAGGTGTCTTTTATACAGGTAACGAGCTGAGATTAGGAGCACACTCTTAAAGGGAGTGCTCCTAATATCAGTTTGTTACCTGTATAAAAGACACCTGTCCACAGAAGCAATCAATCAGTCAGATTCCAAACTCTCCACCATGGCCAAGACCAAAGAGCTCTCCAAGGATGTCAGGGACAAGATTGTAGACCTACACAAGTCTGGAATGGGCTACAAGACCATTGCCAAGCAGCTTGGTGAGAAGGTGACAACAGTTGGTGCGATTATTCGCAAATGGAAGAAACACAAAAGAACTGTCAATCTCCCTCGGCCTGGGGCTCCATGCAAGATCTCACCTCGTGGAGTTGCAGTGATCATGAGAACAGTGAGGAATCAGCCCAGAACTACACGGGAGGATCTTGTCAATGATCTCAAGGCAGCTGGGACCATAGTCACCAAGAAAACAATTGGTAACACACTACGCCGTGAAGGACTGAAATCCTGCAGCGCCCACAAGGTCCGCTGCTCAAGAAAGCACATATACATGCCCGTCTGAAGTTTGCCAATGAACATCTGAATGATTCAGAGGACAAGAGGAAAGTGTTGTGGTCAGATGAGACCAAAATGAAGCTCTTTGGCATCAACTCAACTCGCCGTGTTTGGAGGAGGAGGAATGCTGCCAAGAACACCATCCCCACCGTCAAACATGGAGGTGGAAACATTATGCTTTGGGGGTGTTTTTCTGCTAAGGGAACAGAACAACTTCACCGCATCAAAGGGACGATGGACGGGGCCATGTACCGTCAAATCTTGGGTGAAAACCTCCTCCTCAAAGCCAGGGCATTGAAAATGGGTCGTGGATGGGTATTCCAGCATGACAATGACCCAAAACACACGGCCAAGGCAACAAAGGAGTGGCTCAAGAAGAAGCACATTAAGGTCCTGGAGTGGCCTAGCCAGTCTCCAGACCTTAATCCCATAGAAAATCTGTGGAGGGAGCTGAAGATTCGAGTTGCCAAATGTCAGCCTCGAAACCTTAATGATTTGGAGAAGATCTGCAAAGAGGAGTGGGACAAAATCCCTCCTGAGATGTGTGCAAACCTGGTGGCCAACTACAAGAAACGTCTGACCTCTGTGATTGCCAACAAGGGTTTTTAAACCAAGTACTAAGTCATGTTTTGCAGAGGGGTCAAATACTTATTTCCCTCATTAAAATGCAAATCAATTTATAACATTTTTGACATGCGTTTTTCTGGATCTTTTTTTTGTTATTCTGTCTCTCACTGTTCAAATAAATCTACCATTAAAGTTATAGACTGATCATTTCTTTGTCAGTGGGCAAACGTACAAAATCAGCAGGGGATCAAATACTTTTTTCCCTCACTGTACATTAGAGGTTCCTTCTTGAGTAAGCACTTTATCCTGGTCAGGGTCCCGGTGGATCCAGAGCCAATGGCAGGAAGACCAATAATTTTGGCTTAGGAACTATTACAGTTTTGAAATAGAGACAGAATTCACAACAATAATGAACTGCTGTCACTGCTTCCCATATTGATTCTGTGTGTTATGTGTCCGTCCTCTTCTGTCCTGTAAAATGCACGATTGGACAGGTTCGTACAAATACAGCCCACTAACTGAATCTTTCTGCTACACCCGTGTTTGCAGTACAAGAAGACGATAATAAGACATAATTGATAAGTATGCAGTTTGAGACACAGCTTAAGACTGGTGACACCCTGTATGAATCGGAGCTGAATAAAACTCCTGATGGATGGGTTCAATGCAGACTTAGTAGGAGGAGTATTACTGACCTCTCTGTGTGTGATAGCTGGTAAAATAGGGATGGTCTCGTCTACAGTCGCAAGCAGCGTTCTCAGAGCCAGTCCCACCTCCTACAAGCACAACCAGCACAAGTTAACACTACATCCAATCACTAAACGTGTGTGTGTGTGTGTGTGTGTGTGTGTGTGTGTGTGTGTGTGTGCGCGCGAGATCTCTTACCTTCACCATGGGCACGTATTCTTCAGGGGATGCAGGTTGGATCTTACTGGACATCTCAATCACTGCCTTCACCAGTCCAGTCACATTCTCATAGACCTTATCGTTGGAGCGGTCGAGATTAGCTGTGGGTGGTGGACTAATCTCCTGAGGCTGGAGCTGGTGAACAAATAGTGCAGAATTGAGAGTACGAACCAAGCATATGGATGGAGGGGGTCGTTTTTGCTGCTGTGGTTCAAGAGCAGAAAACATTTCAGTGGATAGAAACCACAGCGGGTTTCTGATCAAGGAGTGCAGTGCTGAGATCTGAACACTAGATGGCAGTAGCATTTAAAAATGAGACCAACTCTAACGAATCACGTGTAATATGGTGCCAAACAGTACCTACGTTAATAAGCACCGCATAAATCTCTTATAAAGCAAAATCGTTCTTTTATTTTCAATCATTATCTTACTAGTTATAAGTCGGTCACAGCACATTCATGAACTTTGTGACAACTTTTTATGACGTATTCAATTCATTCCTATTCGTAACTCTAAAGTGAAGCTTTAGAGGCTATACATTAGTGCTTTTGAACAATGCAAAAATAAAGAATAATAAATGTGCACACAGTTGTGCTCAGTCTATTATCATAATAATCGAGGCCTGTTGTCTCTTTATAAAATATTTATGCAGTGCTAAATGTGACAAGTGTGTTATAAAGGCCCAGTGTAGGTAACTTTAGAGAGCATTACCAGAATCTGTCACTTCATCTCTAGACCACGTTTGACGAAGTTAAGATAAAGATGACGGGTAAGAGATACAATCTGGGCAATTATGTATCCGAAAGTTGAAGAAATTACGTGTTATTTATAGTAGGGATATGCCTTCTTTCTGCCTAAATTTAAGATTCAAATACCTGTAAGAGTTAGTGAATGGATGTATCTTAGCTCAGTATTTAGTGTATACTCCTACTATAAGAGCGCGTGCGCTGACGACATTTAAAATTCAAACTTTGGGAAAGTTGTAAGTGCCACAGAGTCTAGATGTAAAAATCTAATTTGAACAAACTCTCAGTGGCAAAACATGTTTATAATAATCTGATATATTCGCTAAACTGATGAAAACTGTAACGTGTGCTTTATGCAAGAGCGGCAGACAGCAGGTAATAACGTGGGGCAGTTAAGACGTGTCGCTTCTGTTATAAAACAGGCTTTGAAAAGCACTTGACATTATATTACTTATAAGAGTTGGACTGGAAGTTACTAGTAATGTATTATCTCTCCTTTGTCCTACGAGCTTCATATCTGCTCACTCCCACATTAGAGTTTGGGACGTGGTGGCTCAGTGGTTAAAGGCTCTTGGTTACTGATCAGAAGGTCAAGGAGTTCAAGCTACCACTGGGCAAGGTCCTTAACCCTCAATTGCTCAGCTGCATAAATGAGATAAACGTAAGCCGCTCTGGATAAGGGCTTCTGCCAAATGCCATAAATGTAAATGTAGAGTAAAACACGCCTTCTCTATGACGCTGTTTCTTTCTGCATCTTCGCATTTTCTCACGGACTTCCCGTGCACATAAAAATGATAAATGTCTGAACAGTGTTTTCTGTATTCGAATACTGGCTCCTCAAACAGGGTATCTGAATATCTGTGGACATCCCTAGTTTATATTGCTTTTTTTTTGTCGGTTAAACGATATAAAGTTGGTACGCAGAGAGAAACCCCAAACCCGCGTGTCTTAACAATAACAACAGTAAAACCCGTGACGGTACAGAGACATAAACACGTTTATTTCCCCCACTTTGACCAGTTGTGTTGTGCGTGACACAGGACACGTCTAAGTTAAAGGTACAATAAGTAAGTAAGCCTACAGATGTCTTATTATAGAAGAGAAATAGAAAAGTACGGTGATTTCAAACACTGCAGAAAATGAATATTTTAATTTTTTTTACATCACTATGTAAATGGTCACATTCCTTAGCTATCCCTCTGTCAACGTTTCATGATTAACTTCCTGCTGTGGTGACTTTGTATTACTGAATGCAAATGAAAGACTACATTGGTATTTTTAGTTGAACGTGTTTCCCACAATACCCCCCTCATACTTTCTTCAGAATCTTCAATCCTGCAGGTTTTTATTCCAACCAAGCAGGAGCTACACCTGATAATGACTGAAGGCAAAGATGAACTAATTAAACAGGTGGAATCAGGTGTGGCTCCTGCTGGAATAAAAAGCTGCAGCCATAGCGTGCAGGTTTTAATTAGTGCACTGATATCTGCACAGTCACTTCACAAAAAGGATCCAGATGTGCAAAGCTGATCGAGACATACCACTGATCAACTGTAGCTGAAAATGTCTGTTTTGTTTATGTATCCTGTGTCTTAATTGCTCAGTTAAATGATGGACATATCGGGTAAAAATCCCATTTAAGTCCATTTCCATTTCAAGTCCATTTCAGTTTGAGATAAATATGAAGTATTTTTGGAGAAATACTTATGCATGGCACTGTAGTTCTACCTCTGGCTGGAGTATGAGGAGTTTTTCATGGTCTTCATCAGTTACCCTGGATGTCTATATATAAGTGGAATCAAATCAGGCGAATATGTTTATATACAATATATGCTTGCTCGGTAAACAACGTTGACAGAGGATTTATCGTGGAATATAGCTCAAGTTTTTAAATAAAACTTTAATTACTGTACCTTTAAATTCCTTTCTAATTTCTACTGTTAGAGCACGGACTACAACATACATGATGACAGTAACTGTAGTCTCACACTCATTTAGTTCAGGGCAGACACACAGGTGTATATCAATGTATAGTATATTAATGTCTTAATGTTGATCACTACGGCGAGATGACTCCCTTTAACATGCAGATGAGTGTGAGAGCAGCAGTTTACTAACTGAGACATACACACGTAACCGACACACACAAGTCCTTACCCTCCAGGGCTACGTGCAGCAAAAAGCAGGCGAGTGTGAGGGGGTGAAGGAGGGATGCAGGGAAACAGAACAGGAACAAATAATTAATGATGCAAATAATAATAATAATAAAAAAAATAACATGCAAACACTCACAAATAAGGAAAAATGCTGTGCTGCATGATTTAGGGCTTAAATGTAGTACGATTATAGTTTGATTTAAAGGCATAGTCTTACTTCTTTTTTTTTTTTTTTTGGTGTTTCAAATCTAAAATGAAATGATGTGTGCTTCAAAGTAAACACAAACAATTTTGGGGGTTTAGAAAAGTCTGCTAGTTTAAAGGCCTTTCTTGAATTGTTCGGGACATTTTCAAAACAAACGTAAAACTGCCTGGAAGGTTTTAAACACTCGGGCAAAAAGAAAGGAAGCAACACCGACTCTTTATTAAAAAAAAAAAAAAAAAAAGGAAAAAAAGAAAAAGAAAAAAGGCTGAATAAGTGTGCGCTCTGCACTTTTGGTTTGGCTGGCAGCATATGTGGACCATGGAGCAGAGGTCACAGTCCTGCGGTGGAAAGGAGGTGGTGAAAGAAACCCTCCAGTTGGCCTAAAATGGGTTTTCCCAGAGGTGGAAACTACATCCGATTACTCCCTTCATCCAGCACTCCATGAACTTGAATCTTTTGTGTGTGTGTGTCCACATAGTTAGTCCTTTGTGGGAAACCAAAAGGACTTAAATAATATAATGATTTTACATCTTTTATTTGAAAAACTGAAAGAAGTCTGCTTGGTTACTTGACTTACGAATAAGGTCAGATTTAGATGAAGGCATTAATTAGCTCCAGTAATCACGGTCAATGGAAGACAGAAAAAAAAAGTGTGGGTGTTGGGGCAGAGGCTTTTGGGCCCCTCTTTTCCTTGTGCATGGTTGGGAAAATAAACTTTCCCCTGTTCTGCTGACGAGCAGCAACTCAAGCCACTTGGCTAAAGGAAGCAGGGGAAATTCTGAAAGTTTTCAGTTCTCTGTGTTGCACTTTTCACTTTTCCATCTGTTTGGCTCATCTGTCAGTCAGTAGTATGTCACAATAACCATGCAAAAAAATTAAAAAAAAAAGATGCAAAAATAAGGAGGAAAACCAAAGCGTGTGCTTTATGCCATGCTTACAGATTTGTTATGTGCAGCCAGACTTGAGTGAGTGAGTTCTGTGCAGCAGACCTGACTCATGATAGAAAGCGCATGCTTCATAACTGAGAACTGAACGCAAGCGTACCTTGACGCCCTCGTTATAGCTGTCCACCGGGCTTATGCTGGCTGTGCTGCTCAGGTGGCTCTGAGCTCCAGGACGAGGAGGCTTCTTAGGTGGAGCTACAGGATCTGCAGAGGAAATGTGGAGAGCACGGTTAGCATTTGAGTCCAATGTGTAGGAATCTAGGAGGTCAAAGTAACAGATACGTCATGAAAAACTGAGTTAGAACAGAAGAATGCGCATCTAGTCTCACACATGCTCACACAACCAAAGTTCCTAAATTATCACAAATAACAAAAACGGACAAATGTTAAGAAACTAAAAGTGTAAAAATCTAAATCGTATCTGTTCAAAATAACATCTGTTCATATCTTAGAAATACAGTTTAGACAATTTGAGAAAAATGCTAGTAGGCACTGAAGACACACTTACCTGCTTTGCCTACAGGTTGGTATACATGCTGGTTTCCCGTCTGGGGAAAAAAAAGAAAAAAAAGAAACAAAAACAAGCATTTAGGGCTTTGCTCACTCGCCCTGACTCACTGTCCAGCCCTGATTTTTACTGCAGGCAAGATTACAGCTGGTTTTACTGGTGGGATTGAGTGGTTTGCGGTGAAAGCATGCATAACTCAGCTCCTGACGCACTTGTACATCTCCAAAACACTTTCTATCAAACATACAGAAAGTTCTGTAATTACTTGGAGAAAATGTGCCTGGTTTGTGGGTCGTGTTTTTGGAGATGGCATGTAAAATAGCCACTTGCGGCTGCTGCTCCTGCCGGCACTCCTCTAGCCACTAGTTCTAACCTTTCACTATATTCTCTCAGGAGCTGGACTGGAGCAGAACACAATAGTAAATGCCCCCCTTCATCATCAAACAGCTACGTTCTGCACTTGGGTCACGTCTAAGCCTCTTAAAATACCGTAAGGTGCCAGGATGTATATGAAATGCAGTGTGTCTGTACTCAGCATGACCTTATGGGATACAACACAAACAAGCAAAGGGTTATGGGAACTCACCAGCCCCTGGAGAGCACCGTCTTCCCGGTCTATACTGCCCCTGGAATTCCTGGACTCCGGCTTCTGAAGACACACACACACCACAGAAAACACAAGACATAATTACACCCCCGATTCTAAGCACAGACGGCACTGAAACATGATAGTTCACTTTTGGTGTTTCCTTTAAATAGCATCTCTCATATTACAAAAGTACAAACAGTTTCCTCTGTCATTATATGGATAACATGATAAATACCTCCCTTCTCCCCCATACACAACAGTTTAAGTATAATCTTGTGTATAAATATTATGTTATATCCACCCCAATTACCAAAAAGGCAACATTACACACAGACATATGTGGGTCTGGTATCCTAATTACAAATGTGCAAGCAACATCATGCCTTATGTAGTCATTTTCATGTCTCGTGATCTCACTTCAGGTAATAAACTGAACATCCAAAACAAACCGTCCACACATGTCCTCTTCAAACCTATACCGAATCCTCACCAAGCCTTACAAGCAAACAGAAAAGAAAAGAAAAAACAGGAACCACAGCTGATCCAAAAAATAAACAGTAATAGCAGCTCTGAGCGTCTCGGTACCGGTTTTCCGAAGCAGGATTTGAAAAGGTGCATCCTTGGAGCAGAGCGCGTCCTCAGCACGGCGAGGAGAGAGTGAGGTGAGCACCGTTCCATCAGCACGACCGCGTGCCGGAGAAGGACTGAGAGCTGGCTTCTTTCTGGAGTGTGGATTAAATGTGCCTGACTGTAGCACGCAGAGGAAACACACAGCCAAATGACTCCCACCAGCTCCTGCTCTTTTCCCTCTCATCCCACTCCGGCTCCCTCGAACACGTCCCACTTCTCCCTCCCTGCCTCTTTTCACTGTTGTTTTCACAGTTCTCGAATGAAGTGACCTTTATAAACTGCTTATATATGACCAACAATGACCGGTAGGATTTCACAGCTAGATTTAGAACTGTGGGCTCTTGGAGAATCAAAAACAAATCCTTCTGATGGTCTCATCCCGGGAGAAAACTAGAGAAGTACAACATCTTTGAGATCTTTACCAATCTAAGAAAGACGTTAGTCACAGGGATTTTCCATGATCCGAATCAGGACCATGAAAAAGCTGCCAGCATTCAGGCAATTCAAAAATAATTTAAATGAAGTTTTATTTACATAACACTTTTAACAATAGACATTATCACAAAACTTTAGCTTTAGAGAAACCCAGGTGTAGATCCTTAATGAGCAAGACAACAGTGGCAAGGAAAAACCCCCCGAGACAACACGAGGAAGAAACCTTACGAGGAATGAGATTCAAAAGTGAACCATCTTCTAAGTGGCACTGTATAGTGGGATTATAAATAATTACAGTACACAGTATGTTGAAGTGTGTTTACAGGATGTTCAGGATGAGCACAGATCCACTGAAGCAAGGGTGACACTGGACATAAACCGTGCAATTTTCTCTGCTAACTCAGTGATGCAGTGAAAAGGCATCCAAGACTGCTCAAGATATTCATTTCTAAGAAACCTTTCTTGATAAATATGGAGCTGAAATTCCACCAAAATTGATGGTGTTTATACAGAGAGTAACCCATATACTGCCTGAGGAAACTTTTCAGATTGTGGGGTTAAAATGGAAACACAACGGTCGCTTCTTCCACAACAGCAGCCAGGCTGTTTCTAGGGGAGGAGTCTGATCCTGCAGGCCTGTCTGATCCCCACACGCAACACATTCAGGATTTATGGCTTTGTTTTTCATATTGCTATTTTGCTCAATCAAGTCCAAATAACAAGCAAGCAAGCACACACACACACACACACACACACACACAGAGCTAAGGGATTGTTTTCTCTGTGGGACAGAAGCAAAGAGCTGAACTGAGCTGAAGACCGACCCAAACTCAATTCCGCCATACGCTTCGTCCATGTGTTGTTTTGTCTATGTAATAAAATTTACAGCTGATGAAATGCATGCCATTAACCATGGGTATGTGCTCGAGTTGAAGGAAAGGTTTGGTGAAAAATCTAACTCTGCAATTTCCCTTTTATCCCAAATGTAGTCGATCGTAGCTAGGATATATTTTAAATGTGCAAACTTGCGTCTTTACTTTTGTACTGGTTCAATGGGCAAATATAACTAAAGCCCTTCTTATTCAAAACCATAAAAAAAATAAACATGTTCTTCCACCCCTTCCAGTTTCTGACTGATGCTAACTGGGTAGTTATGAAGGCAGCCATCTTTGAGAACCAGAACCACTTTTCTGGCCTTTTCACCCACTAGGAGATTCCTCTCCAAGTTTGAAGGTCGATGACAACAGAGTTCAAATTTAAACTTAAATCTATAAATACAGACTATCCCAGTTACATTACATAGCTTAACATTACAGTTGGATGCATGCATTAATGTTTTGGCATGTATTGATGGAAAAAATTCTGGATCAGTCATTTAGGGAAAGATTTTGCAACCGTCAGTAGCTACATTAGACTAGTAAACATATAGTTTATACAGTGCTTTAAACATCCGGCACACACGGTGAGGTGAGAATAAGCTGAAATTACCAGGAAGCTTTCCTCCTGCTCCAGCCAGCGTTGATCCTCCTCCATCTGCTGTTGCTGCATCATCAACCTTTCCTCCATCAGGTGAGCCGGCATCCCCTGACCCAGTGCCCGCATGTCCAGAGCTCCTCCCTCCTGAGACACACACACAAACAGGTTACTTCTAGCAGTCAGATCAGTCAGTAGAGAATATTTGAACACAAGATATATATATATATTATATATATATATATATATATATATATATATATATATATATATATATATATATATATATATATATATACACATACATACACACACACACACACACACACTAAATAATTATAACACTAAAACACACACCAACTGCAACCATAATACATATAAATATGCATAATAAATAGGGGATTTTTTTTTTTTTTTTACTTCTAGCAGTGATGTATTTAATACAGGTACTTATAAAGTAAGTAGCAAATAATTATAATCTTATTTTATATAGAGATTTTGGAGTAAAAATGAAAAAAAGATACTATAAATCTTTGCAAAATACTACAAATAATGATAACATCATAAAAATGGTAAAAAATAATACTTCGCCAGAACGCTTTTCATTTAAATTTAAAAACACACGTACAACTTATAAATTATTTTTTTCTGAATGTGCGCAGAATCGATTAATCACAGCGGAGCAAGTCAGAGTAGTCAAAAAAAAAAAAAAGAATTCTTCTCAATGCAAAAAGCATTGACACACATCTGCATGGAGGTTTGTCAAAAAACAGTACGTAGTTTAAACAAGAATTTTCCGAGTTGTGGACGGAGATGAACATATTGCAAATCCAGATAAAAAAATAAAATAAAATAAAAAAAAAAAAAAATCACACAGCAGCACCTGAAATGGATTAAAGTCCCAAAAATAATGCCTTCCAAACAGTACTTTTTTTTTTCTTTTTCTTTCTTAAAAGAGTGGAACATAACAGACAGCTAGTTTGAAAGACTGAGACCAGAGATCCCCCTACATCATTCATGTGCACTTTTAATGGTGGACTGAGGACTGATGGGTGATGCTCACCTCCATATTAGGAGACCACACAGGTACGTCTTGTCTGTGGTGGTTCCAGGTCTCGTGTGGCTCCAGAACAGACGCCTGGGCCGGGTATCCTCCACTGGGCATTGACGGCATGCCATGAGAGCCAGGGTAACCCGATCCCTTCAGCAGAGCAAAGTACAAATCAAAACAAGCACAAACGCCAGTGGAAATAAAAGCACAAAACAGCTGTTTTTCTGCTCAAGAAGATCGTCTCCAGAGAGAGAAAGGTTATTTGTCTTAAATATATTGTTATGAATAAAATGTGATCTGCAGAAAAAATTCCCCATCACATCCATCAATGACTGCTGCGGAGTATTTACTTGACCTTTGACCCAGAGACCTAGATGCGATCTCGACAGTCTGGTCTCGATTCTTCTCTCTTCCAACGGAAGTAATAAATGAAAAGATATAAAAATAACCTCACATTAGCCAAGGTTTTTACTCAGACTCTTTGTAAGGCTAAAAGTGAGCACACTTTGGAGGGATAACAATAGAATCTAAATTAAGTTTGTTGTTAATGGGTTTTTGTTCTTATTTCATGCAAAGGAACTTTGTCATGATAATAATTCCATAATAATAAATCAGTTGTAAACGAATCAAACAGAAAATGACTCCTGACATGTTGAGGTATGATGAATTGCTGCAGAATAGCTTTATTTCTGACTTTCTGTACAAGAGCAGCAGGAGCCTGGTAGTAATTATGTCCTTTTTATTTCTTTTTTTTTTTTTTTTTTACATAAATCCACTGTGATCAACAGTTTTGAAATCACAAATAAATTTCACATGGAAAGCTTTTCACTGAACTCAACATGAATTTATATGCACTATGGGGATCCTGACCTCATGCAGCATTCCTGTTATTGAAGCATTGAAGATCTAAAATGGAGGAAGTTCGAACTTCGTGCAGGTGTGAGGATTTTATATAATACCTCCTGACACTCTTTTAACAAAATAAGTACAAGGTATACAAAAACTAACACAAATGTTCAAACTGGTATAATGCAAAGGACTTGTATTAATTACACCTGTAGTACCTTTAATTGACGAAAATTCAAAGTACAGCAAAAGTGCACCAAAATGAGGGATCATGGACTTTTGGTCCTCATTAAACATCACACACAAGTTTCATAAGAAAAACACAAACTACAATTTGCTACTCAGAACAACAGCAGTGAGCTGTGCCAGAGCCGGATGGATTTGAGATCAGATGTGAAGCTAAAATCTAATGAAACTATTAGGATTGAGCAATGCATTATATCACAAGGTCTCATCGATGATGTAATAAGAAGGATATGGGGCAAACTATTGCACACACACACACACACACACACACACACACGGAGGCAGATAAGCAGCTTCATAATGTATTTCTAATTCCAAAGTCCTTAATGCTTGACTGGCTTCATGCCAGGTTTCCTCTGAATACCCAACATGGTAAACAGAAAAGCTGTGACTTCTCAGCTTTCATTTAAACCAAACATACCACATTTTGCTGCTTTCGTGTGTGGTGTGCAGTTACCTGGTAATGATTGTGCTGGCCTGCATGTTGAGGACTCGGGAAGAAACCTTCACTCGAACGGGGACTGGGATAACCTGGTCGGCTTGGCTGCAGCAAAAATTAAAACAAAACAGAAGTCAAAAGAACGATCTAAAATGCTCTAAGTGCCAAATCTGAAGTATATATATCAGTTTATCTTTGAACACATTCTTCACTGAACGCTGTTAGCATTTCACTTCACTTTATACACAATGGAAACTGGACAACTATGACAGCGAATTTTAAAAAAACATGAGGTGCTGCTTTATTTTAGCTGGCAGTCCAGAGACAGCTGACATCTCATTGAACTTTCCTGGATAAAGACTCTTCTACTGCTCTGTGGAAAAGAGATCAGCTAAGGCTTTTCTTACTCACCGAATAGATAGAATGTGCCTATTATATGACACTGATAAAGGTACATTAGATAATCAGAGCGATACGTTAAAGTAAGATGGAACAGTGTTCTGGCTAGTGTGATCTTTGGAGGCTCAAGTCTCAAATTCCAGTGTTTAGTATCAGAAGCCTGCGTTTATAACAGACTGTTCATTTCAAAACACACAACATAATAAATCACAAATACTTTCCAGGCTGTGAAGAATTTTACAGCCACATTGGCTATTAATGCACCTTCTTAAGACTAACTGCAGCAACAGGTGAATGGTGAAGGGCAAACTTCTAATGAAAAGAACACAAACGACCTAGAGAAACAGTCAGAAAATGCCTTTTCACCTTAAGTCTCAAAACAAATGGTTATTATACTGCATGAATGCATAAATCTCCCACCTAAAGCAATTTGTTAAAATGATGTGACGTGAAACTACAAGGAACACTTAAATATTATTAAAAACATACTGAGATAATATGTCAAGAGAGATTTCTGGGACTCAATGCAATGAATCCCAGAGTGATTTGTAATCACCTCATAAGTGCTATAATAGATAAAAGTACATCTATAAATCAGATAAGTCTGCAGAGGTACCAAACAATAATCGAAATTATTAAGAATCTGGTGGAGGACCCTTTAATAATCACATAATTCAAAGATAACTAAAAACTTTGCGATATTGGCATGCTATCTTTACGTTTTTCTGGTCCCGAAATTAGCTCAGCCTTCAGTTACAACAGACCTGCTAATAAACTGCCAGTAAAACAATACTGGTGCTTTAAAAATGACTCCTTTAAGCATCTAGCATGATAATCACAGGGTATCTTACTTTGGGAGGCGCATCATCTGATCCACCCGAGTCCCACGACACTGTGACTTGACGTCTCATCTCCATGCGCATGCGCTCATCCTGCTGAGCTTTCTCCTCCTCCAGAATAGTACTACACAGAGAAGGAGATAAACAAGAGATGAAAGGTATTTTAGTCAATTAAACGGACATCACTCTATAAAAGTGCGCTATATTATAATCTCAATATAGTTCCATCTTCTTTAAAAAGTCATACATTTTTGTAAGAGATTTGAACGTTTCCACTTCCATCCCAACACAGTATAATCCACAGTAACCTCTAACTCTGACCTTTAGTCTTTTCTGCTCTCTCTAGTGTTAAAAAAAGGCCGTTCAGGATCCTGTCTGTACTCTGCTGTAGCTCCTGGGGCCCAGGGACAGGTTACTGAGAAGACATTAGTGTTGGATAGTCCCTGCCTGCCTAGAAAAACTGTCATCAGTACATTGCTCTAAGGTTTAAGTCTGATTTATACCCCTACAGTCGCAAATCTGCGCCATTTTGCTTTTGTGCTAGTTCTTGTTTGGGTCTCATCCCAATTCCAACCCTATATCCTCCAATACCCTGCTTGAGCAATCAGCGTTTGCTCTACACACTACATCACAGAATGTGTAGTTGAGTTTATGAAGGTGTGAAGCTCCTCTGTGAGCTGTGTTTACCCTGTGCATCTTATGCAAATACACCGACATGCATTACTGCAGTATAAATCAGCTCTCACCTGTGCAAGCTTCCCTAGTGATATTATATGGTCATCTATTCAAAATCTCTATCTGTTTTCCTGAAAATTCTTTCTCTCTCTCGCTCAATAAAAAGTAAATAAGCACTGCATTGTTAACATAGAGTCTTGCACCATAGTGGTGGCGTGAAAAATCGTCTTTAAATTTTGCAGTAAAACAGTGACCCCTGGTGTTTCATAGTGCACACAGACAACCACACCACTTTTAATAAAACAAACTAATCACAGGTGTAAAATTTCTGGCTCTTCTCAGGTCTTTTAACAGCGCTGTAAATCACCGTGTGTGTAAATCTACTGCATACAAGAAAAGCAGGCTAACCTGAGCTGGGTCTTGAGTTCGGTGAAGCGTGGCCTCTTGCCCGGGTCATACGCCCAGCACTTGGTCATTAGGCTGTAAAGGGTGGGGGGGCAGTTTGGAGGCATGGCCAGGCGCTCGCCGTTCTCTATTCGCCCAATCACATCATTGTTCTTCACACCTTGGAAGGGCTTGATTCCGTACATCAGTATCTCCCACATGCACACACCTGAGAGAGAGAGAGAGAGTAAGTATAATATCTAAATAGTTATCAAATCTATCCATGTTCAGGTTACTGCCAGCACTCATGTCAAAAAAGTTACAGAAAAAGATCCAATTTTTCAATATTCATTTTCACACATGTATCAATATAATAAAGCTAATGCTGTTTATACTACTAGATCATTTAAACCTTATGCTAAAATGCAAGTTATTTCAAAGCCTAAACAAAAAAAAAGTCACACTCAAAGCAAAATGTTTTAAAAGAAAAATCAAATAAGTGTCAGAGACACGCTGTATTCAAAATAGGATGTTAAAATGCAAAATGTTTTCAGTCGCCTAGCCCACTGCCATGGCAAAGAACAACTCCTTAAACATATAAACGCATCTACACATGATCATTACATGGTGACCTAATTGATCATTATATAATTAGTCAAAAGTATATATAAATAGGTCAGTGACTCAATTAACTAATGCCTACAATGTTTATATTACAGAACCCACCACACCACCTCAATCATTATAACAGAGAAGGAGTAGTACGACATCTAAAAGTTATAAACCGTCCAACTTACCGAACATCCACACATCACTGGCTGAGGTAAAGCGGCGGAAGTTTATGGATTCTGGTGCCATCCATTTGATTGGCAGTTTCCCTTTGGAGGCTATGGAGAAAGAAAAAAATAAATAAAAAAATTCACAGTTTGAACCTCATAAATGTTTAATAAAAATAAAATATGGTTTAAATCCCCAAAAACAGACAAATGACCATGGAAACCAATTTATGGCTTGAATACATGATGTACAAATAAGAAACATTATATATCTATATCTTTCTACTATATTGTATGGCTCATATTTGTCACATGTAGACATATGAAATCTTCATATTCTTAGCTATTAATTGAATAACCTCTACTCACAAAGTATTGAGAAAGTCTCAGACTTAGATGAAAAGTGAGTTTAGCCCAAATAACAATCCGTTTTTTTTTTTTTTATTGTACACATTTATCCTGGACCACCAGGGGGTGCTATATGATAAGACCATGAGCACACTAGCTCATCAACCCAACCATCGCATCTGTGTGAGGACCAAATTAAACAATCCCGACTGTCTGAGAGGTAGTATCCGTCTGATGCTCAGTGAAACCAAGAAAACATAATGTGACCCTGAATTGACCTGTGTATTTTGGGTGGCAGGTGATTTTTTTTTTTTTTTAAGTGCAAGCTGCTAAACTAAGGAAAAAAGCGGAAGTCGCCTTAGTGTCTGTATGGCTTGTAATTAATTTGTTATTACCTTTGTAATAGGAACTGTCCTCCATGTACCTGGAGAGTCCAAAGTCCCCAAGTTTCACACAGTCTGCGGAAGACACCAACACATTCCTGGCAGCAATGTCCCTGTAGGAAACACACACAGATAGAGACACCACACGAATAAGCGCATGTATCATATTATACACATACACGACAAGCATACATATTAACACCTAATTGATTCATTTTATAACTGTCGTAACTAAACGTTGTGGCAGTAGGGACATGGCCATGCACTGGCTGTCAAGCTGAAGATGACCAATGTGTAATGAGTGACTGTCTCTGTGTGGTGGCTGGAAACCTATTTACGTGCTCTCTCTATTTCAGCAGGCTGTCAGCCACCAGTGAGAGATGGAGCCCTGCGGAGCAAACCTGAACTTGACCCAAAGAACTGAAGTGCTTGTGTGTTTAATTTAGTTCTAGTTTGTTTAAAATTAATAAGCATCGCTGAAAAGTGTCCTGTCTTACCTGTGCACGAATCTCTTGCTCTCCAGGTAAGCCAAAGCTGTGCTCAACTGGTAGGCATACAAAATCAGTGATGCCAGATCCAGGTTGTATTTCCTTACTTGTAAGAACGACCTCAACTTAAGAAAACAAAAAAAAACAGAGATATATATACATATTTTTTTAAATCACCAAATGTTCCGTTAACCATGCTGAGTTATGTGCAGAGACTATTAACTGAGGTATTATTATATTAATCCTGGTAATGCCTTGATGATTGACGAGCTAATCATAAGCAATTAAATCTTACCTCGCCAAGGGTGCACAGTTCCATGATGATCCAGACCGGGTTCTCTGTGATTACACCGATCAGCTTGACGATGTGAGGATGGTCAAACTGCCGCATTGTCACTGTGGGATATGAAAAAATTTAACATTAACTCAATTTCACAGTTTGTAAAACCAGAGCCAGTGGATAACTGTTCGCTGAAGTCTTCTGACTTTGAATAAAAAAAAAAATATATATAAATTTTTTAAAAATGATAAACGATCACGCATTACAACGAGGGCATTCATTTAAACCTTCTAGCTGGAACTCCTGTTAGAGCTGCTGTTATAGAAAACGAATCAACACCATCTGACCAGAATCAGAATCGAGCATTCAACAGTGCTGTGATATAATAACCGTTACTGCTGAACAACAGCAAGGAACAATGTTGCTCACTTTATCAGCAGTTAAATGTGCTGAATACCAGAAACAAGCACGGATATTATATGCTAGCAGACCATTTAATAGTGGATGCTGTACCTAAGAAGCGAAAACTATTTTGCTTGATGCAACTATTTACACTTTTAACATTGACATTAGGCTAAACTCAGACTTAAGTTCAACTGGTTGCTGTGGTTTCAAAGTGGTTGATGGCAACACCAGACTTCCTGATTCTCACACAGCGGTTTCCGTGCAACTTCAGTAAGCTGGTAGGTCAACATTTATAGGAAGTCATGAAGTATCTGCTCTTAGTATGCGGTGTACTACTCACAGGCTTCTTGCAGGAACTTCTCCCGCACGCTATCCGAGGTGCAGTTCTTGCATGTTTTAATAGCCACGGACAGAGAAGGGTTCTCCTGCAAATCACACAACATACAATTACCAAATACCATTCAGCCACAAACCATGAGTCCAGTCAGGATGTGTGAGGGGAACTCAACTCTGAACTTCGTGTGGATTGATTTGAAAGAAAAATCCTTCACATCAGTCTGAATATTTATGTTGTGCCTTACATGGTGTGTTTTGTATCCAGACGTTTTATAGTAGATTTTTTAGCTTCCTCAAAATGTACTCTAAATAATGGGCAGAAATAATGATACTGGGCAAATTAGGGGTTGAAACCTTATATCATCACAAAAAACAAAGCATTCTTGGTAAATTGCAGTAAAATTGGGTTTAATGGTTTGGTTAGGCTGTGTTGGTTCCGAGTCGTTTCTGGGAAAGGGGTGGTGCTCACTGGACTGGCGTAGATCCCCTGATGCACGTCTCCAAACTGCCCTTCTCCAATGCAGCGGCCCAGCTCGATGCGCTCCCGCTGGATCTCATAATCCCTGGCTGCACACACAAAGCACATAACACACATCATTAAAAAGTCAAACAAAGAAATGTCAGTTTAAAAACAAAACAAAACTAAGGAACCACGACACCGCATGCTACTACTAGAGCCGAAAGGCCACTGATTTATTTATTTTTATCTTCTAATATCAGAACAACACAGCATTTCGCAAGGCAATGACATGCAAACTGCCTTACAGATAACTACACACTGGAACACTAGTATGTATGGCTGAACTGCAACTTTACAAAATAAAATGTTTTGAATTCTTGATTGTGATTGGTCAGAAGCTGTTGATTAATCGTCTATAACTGCAGCTCTGACAATAGTGCCGAGTGCAAGGCAAATCACAGGTGCAAGTTAACGCACTTGTTCTAATACGTTTTGGCATTTTTAAGAGTAATAACTTACACAGAGACTTGTAGGACATTCAACATAAAGAGATTTTTAAAAATGTGTGCAATTGTTAATTGTTTTCACAGACATTAAATGTAATTTTATAACAGAGTACACAATGTCATGCTTTAACTAATAAAAAAAAAAATCGACTGCTGTAGTATAAGAGGAATAAACCACTTTGGGATGTGGTATTTCCTCATTTGTCTGCTAAATGAATATATGTAAATGTATTATAGGAAAATGTATTTCAGGGTAGGTAACAATAACTCCACATCACATCACCCTGTCGTTGATCACTTTACTTTAACAGCATGCCCACAAGTGATTTGTTCCTTACTTATTAAATTAAAAATCAACCGAACACAATACATTTCTACTACTACTCCAACTACTACAATATTGTTTTACAGCCACACTGTATACCTAGCTTTCTCAAAGTTAAGCAGGTTGTTAGCTAATAGATGGGTGTGTAAACTGACATTGCGACAAAGATCTGTACAAGGTGTAGGCATGCTGAGTGACCTGGGCTAATATCAGTCAAACATCTCGCATGCAAGAGTGCTGCTACAGCATCAACTTCACTCTTTTCCTAATAAAACTGGACTTAAGTAGTAAAAAAGACAGATATTTCTCTTAGATCAGCTCTCATATTTGAGAAGTGTGAGTCAGATTAACCTCAGGTCTACTGCAACAAAACATGAGCAATCAGCACCGTCACAAGAAGACAGAAACAAGAAAAGGGAAGAAAAAAAGAAAAAAGAAAAACAAGAAAGGAAGGTTACCTTTGTCTACTCCATACCACTCGGCTGGGGGGGTTACAGTTGGGAGAAAAGTGAGAGAGCGGGCTTTTAGAACTGATCAGAATCAGACACAGAGCATGAAGGAGACAGAATAATAGAAAAGATGACTAGAAGCACAGGCGTAGCTTACGCTGAGGAGACTCAGGACACCAGGGATGCTTCCTCACCACTTTTTTATTACAAGCTTAAAATAACTCGCAGCAAAAAGTGATCCAGTTGCTTTCGAATAAGATCAGTTTAGCCCGTATTCATGCTGTTTAGTTTCGGTAATGAAATGTCGCACTATGATTAAAAACTCTCTCTTAGATGTCTATAGATGTCACAGCTTGTTGGTCCTATCAGGATTCTTTTTCCTAAAAACAAATGTTTGCATCACATACAGCAGCATGATCACAGAAATGTATCCTACATGTATTTCCTGGAAACTATGATCATGACATTGTGACATAAATGCCATTAAAATGGCCAGTTTATTCAAAGCTACATTAGTGTGGACTTAACCAGGGGTAAAAAGTAAAGTAAATCTTTTCTTGAGGAAAATAAAATCACTTCAGAAACTCAGCGCAAATTGGATTAGTTTTTAATTATATAATTCTGTTTGCCCCCCCCCCTTGTCCTCAGCATTTTTCAAAACAAAATCATGCCCACTTCATACTAGGTCCTAGTTAACACCAGTGAGCTTTAGGAATAAGTAAAGTGATCTGACTATTAGCTGGAGAGGTTTAAAAGAGAAACACTACATAAACATAAACAGGACAGACAGTAAATGGTAATGAATGACTACGCAGGCACTACAGAGTGTCATGTAAGCAATGCAAAATTATGTAGATATCAGAGAAAGTCATCATTTCAACATTAAATGCTTTTCCGTAAGACCTATTCTTACAGTGTAATTTGAGTGCTGAAGAGCGAGGAGAGTGCCTTTGTGTCTCACGCACAGACAAAATGGGGGGGGGGGGGGGCCCTTAAAATATTAGCTTAATCGTTCTTCTTGGGGACTGGACAAATGTCTCGAAAAATTTGCACTCTAATTAGTTCTACTTAATCATTTTCACACATCACCTTTGAATCCTTTTTCCCCCAGGGGCGCTAACCAGTAATCGAACAGTATTTTAGATGAACATATTTAAATTATTTTAGAGCAGCCAAACGTCCTCATGAGTTCGAAACGGTCATGAAGTTCTCATCGTGGTGGAGAACTAAAACTCTGCTGGGCTGAGTGTTGTATCTTGTGATGTGCCTGTAGCAGTATTTAGTGCAGAGGCTCTCTGTGCATCACACTCACATGACCCTGAGCACTAGCATCCTTAAGGCACTGACTCACTCTGCAATAAGACTCCTGCTCCACCTTACTACTGCCCCCTGTAAGCATCATACAGCCCACTGACGCATTTACACTTAGCATGGCACTGTACAGGACTGAATATCAGGCTTAAAGTTTCTGATGTAGGATCACTTCCTCACCTGAACATTACTGCTATAGTAAAGCTAAATAGTTAACCTCTTCCCCAAAAACATGCACATGACAGAAGAGAACTGAAAACACCACTGTGGGAAATTTAGTGCCAAGGAAAGTATAACACACCTGATTCAATTTAAAAATGATGAAATGTGAACCTTTAGTTTTGTTAGCAACATGGCTAAACTTAGCAAAGACTTTACTTCAGGTAACTAATTGATTGTTAAACCTTTGAAATGTTGACTTTAGCCAGCTCATTAAATCTGACTGACTATGCCCACGCATTTTTATTTTTTCAACTTGACTCAGAGGCCTACAGCAGTAAAACGCATACAGTGCTGTGAAAAAGTATTTGCCTCATCCTGATTTCTTCTGCTTTTTGTGTATACCTCATACTAAATTGTTTCTGAAATCAAAACAAAGGCAACCTGAGTAAACACAAAATACAGTTTTTAAACAATCATGTTATTTATTGAAGCAAAAAAGTTATCCAATAACAACTGGGTCCAACAACTGTTGGGTGTGAAAATGTATCTGCCCCCGTAGTTACTAATTCCCCAAATCTATGAAACTGCATTCATAATGGGGGTCAGCTGGACTAGACGCAACCAGGTCTGATTACTGCAAACCCTGTTCAATCACATCAACACTTAAATAGAATTTTTTCAACAGCATGAAGTTGGTTAAAAGGTTTTACCCATTAACACACTATGCCAAAGTTGAAAGAAATTCCAGAAATGATGGGGAAGAAGGTGATGTATTTCAATCAGTCTGGGAAGGGTTACAAAGCTATTTCAAAGGCTCTGGGACTCCAAAGAACCACAGTGAGAACCATTATCTCCCAAATGTAAAAACTCTGCACTGTAGTGAACCTTCCCAGAAGTGGCTGACCTTCCAAAATTCCTCCAAGAGCACAGCGACTACTCAACCAGAAAGTCACAAAAGAGCCAAGGACAACATCAAAGGACCTACAGGCCTCTCATGCATCAATAAAGGTCACTGTTCATGACTCCACTATCAGAAAGACACTGGGTAAAAATGGTATCCATGGAAGTGTGGCGATGTGAAAACCACTGCTACCCCAGAAGAACATTAAGGCTCATCTGAATTTTGGCAAAACACACCTTGATGATCCTCAAACCTTTTGGGAGAATGTTCTGTGGACTAATGAGTCGAAAGTGGAACTGTTTGGAAGACAGGGGTCCCATTACATCTGGCGTAAACCAAACACAGAATTCCACAAAAAGAACATCATACCTACAGTCAAGCATGGTGGTGGAAGTGTGATGATGTGAAGATGCTTTGATGCTTTAGTTCCTGGACAACTTGCAGTAATTGAGAGAAACATGAATTCCGCTCTCTACCAGAAAATCCTAAAGGAGAATGTCTGGTCTTCAGTCCCTATGTTGAAACTAAAGCACAACTGAATTATGCAGCAAGACAATGATCCAAAGCATAGGAGTAAATCCTGATCCTGATCAGTAAAGACTGATCTCTAGTTATCGGAAGTGTCTGGTTGCAGTTATTGCTGCTAAAAGTGGGTGGCACCTTTGTTTCAATAAAAAAACAACAGTATTGTGTGTTTACTCAGGTTGCCTTTGTTTTATGTTGTATTTCGTTTGAAGATCTAAAACTATTTAGTATGACATATACACAAAAACAGAAGAAATCACCTATACAATTCACAGCATTGTATAGGTGTTTTAAACATCGAAATTTCTTATTTAGGTGAATACAACAACTACACTGTCCAACTCAGGGTTCATTCCTGCCTCTTGCCCAGTGCCCACTTTGACCCTGACCAGGATAAAGCACTTACTTTATTGTAGGAAGGGAAAACCCTTATATACTGTAGGCCTGAAAATGAAAACCTTTCTTAAATCAAGTAAAGCTCTAGCATTTCAAAATCTGTTTGAACCCAACGTTAGTTAGTATGTCCCAGTACTTGCATACTCTTACTACACACTCAAAAGTATGTACGTTTTCTTCACAAAAAGAGTACATACTTTCAGTGCATAGTATAAGTAGGTAAATTGGGATGCAGGGATGTAATTTTCATGATTGCCATTAAAACAAAACATTATAAGAGAAGGTCAGGGAGTTAAAAGAATATTGTTGAGAAAAAAAAAGATAAGCAAAAGAAATATTAAACAATTAATAAAATCTATTAAACAGCAAGTTATTTGTTTAGCTAATGCTAAATAAATTATTTAGAACACCTACACACTCATTATACCAAAGATCGGTTTGTGCTGGATGCAGATGTGAATTATTTGAACTCTATGGTTGTTTTTTTGATGCCTTACATTGCAAAGCGACAGTAACATCAGTACCACTGGGGAGAAGAGTAATGAGAAAAGCGTTCCCCTGTTAAATGACTTAAACACCCTGAGCATTTGATTAGAAACTCACTTTCTTTAACCATTAAAATAAAGATTATAATTTAAACAGACTGGAGGACTATGTAGCCTAATGTATTGTTCTGAGAGTGATGTTTTCAGTATGGTTTATTGTTTTGGTTCGTTTGTGTCATGCTTGTGTTTTACATTATATGTAGATAAATAATTCGGTAATCTATAATCTACATGCAAGAAGCATATTCTTGTCTATTACCACATTCCTAACTGCCTTCCCAGAGAAACTGACTAAGTACTCTGGTATTTGGGAGTTGGATATTTTAAAAGTTCTCTGGCCACCACATGAACAAACCAAACAAGCCAGGCAGAAAAAAATCGGCTCAGTGAGCCATGCTCACAAGAGTTTTGGCGTGAGCCAGACAGCGACATCTGGGTCCCAGGACAGTCTGTGACACACACACACACAAACACACTCTTACTGTTTTTCATACTCAGTGTAAATGAGTTAGCAGTACTTACTGGAAGGCATTGTGTATGTGTCCTCCTCGTCTATGATCTCTGCATAGTCGTCTGTTTCTGTGGGGAGACAAGAGGCAGCGGTCAGAACGGTGCGTCACAACACAACAGCGGCCAGTCTGAACCTACACACCACCTAGAGCATTAAACAACCGTGTGCTCTTCCACTGGCCCCAAATGAAAATAAACAAGTGAGTCAGCCTGGAAAATCCTACACAATCACACTCACACAACTGGACACACACACACACACACACACACACACACACACACAGACTAATGCAAAGCTCTAAAGTGTGGCTTCTCTCTTTCCACTCTCTCCACGCAGTCTGCTCATGTACTCGTGTGGTGCATATTTATCTGTCTGCCTGTCTGGCCAATCACAGAGCAGCACAATTGTGTGAGGGAGGAGAGAAGGAAGGAAATGACTCTATCCCTCCCTCGCTCGTACGATTTAACAATCCGTGTCATGAAACAATCTGGGTCACTTCATTATTATTATTATTTTTTTTTTTTTTTTAAGTTGTCCCCCCAAAAGCTAAGTTGACTGGCCTTTGTTTAAAAAAAAAAATAGAATGTGCATGGAAATGGAAAAGGAGAGATGTATACAATATTTATTGAGTGCTGAAAGCTCTATTGCAACCTGCACAGAACGAAGGACACAAAAATATACAGATCTACAATCTAGGCTATGACGAGAAAAAAAAAAGAAAAAAACAAGGCTACATGTCTACAGTGTTGATTGACACATCTAGCTGTTAGCGTCAAATCAAGGTGAAAACATGCAAGATTAAAAGGCGTGTGACTTTACCATCCCCACTAATATCTTCTGCAGGTCCCGAAGATGGCATGCAAACAGAGGAGGCACAGAGGGAGGGAAAAAGAGGAGAGGTTACTGCATCATAACATCTTCAAGTGCACATCACATTCGACATAGAGGTTAATAAAGGTTAATACAGACGCTCTTAGCTGTCCGGTGAAAAAGCACTGAAAGCAAGAAGGTATATATCTGTAAGGAATTACGCAACAGAGTGGTGTTGATGGAATGTGTGAGGGTTTGACCAAAGTTTGGACACGGAGACCAGCGTGATGCAATTCTGCCGACACCTGGAGCATGATCAACAAATATAGCAAAATATTGTTAGGCGTCCAAATTCTCAGAAATCAAAAGGTAAATACACAGACTGTGGTCCAATCTCTTTTCCCGAGGAATGTGGTGGGTGTCCAGCAAGGATCCGCAATTTTAAAAGGCGTTTTGTAATTATAACGTTCATAAATTCAGCAAAGAGTATTCAAGTATTCCAGTAAGACTGTATACTTATACATACATATATAAGAATGCTGTATACTATAATGCATAATAAATGAGAAAACAGATATATATATATCTTGGCAACTTGGCATTATAAGCCACTATATATGTACAATATATGTACATGCCACTAAATATACTCTATGTATATAAGGGTTTTTTTTTTTCCTGCTTATTCATCCAATTATCCAATCAATCAATTATGAGGCGACCACACAATGTGTAAAATCATACAGATACAGGCAAAGAGCTTCACTTAATGTTCAAAACTTCAGAAAAAATGTGATCTCCGCAACTTTCAACATGGCATGCTTGTTAGTGTCAGACGGGATGATTTGAGCACTTCAGAAACCGGAGATCTCCAAAGATTGTCCACACACAACAGTCTCTAGAATTTACACCGAATGGTGCAAAAAAAAAAAAAAAAACTAAAACAAAAAACAAAAACAACAACAAAAAACATCCAATGAGCAGCAGTTCTGTTTGTTGATGAGAGAGATCAGAGCAGAATGGTTTAAGCTGATAGGTAGGTAACTCAAACATTTTACAACCGTGGTGAGCAGAAAAGCATCTCAGACCACACACACAATGCATTGAACCTTAAAGCAGATAGCGTACAACAACAGAAGACCACAAAGACTCACGGAAACTGGGCAGAAACTGGAAGAAAAAACCCCCCCCAAAAACACATGATATACTTATTCATGGTCAAATCTTTATCCTCAAAAATCACAGAACAGTCAACTTCCAAGGTAATGCCAAGGTTTTGCTTTATTGCGTCCAGCCATAAACTGACCAGTAAGCTGCAACTGATCTGCTTATGAACCATATAAATAAAAAAATGGGACTAGCTAATTCATTCCTATCACGAAAATACTTTAAATGTGGTATAAAAAGTAGGTTTAAAGAAGAATAATTTACTATTACTGTATGCCTTGAAGGATGATGACTAACTAATAATGTTATTAACGTTAAGGCATCAGGCAATTGTAACAAAGGATCTGATGCTGTTTCTCTTGTAATATTCATATTGTAATATTACTGTTATTAGTGAACAGCCTCTGAGGAATATAGCGCTAGTAACATCATATTATTAGGATTGCAAAGGTTGGTCATGATTGGCCTTGGACTTCTGATACAGTTCAAAAAAGAAGCAGATGCATGTCCATTTATAGCTCAGTATTGCCATGTATATAGCTCTGATTAACATTTCACTTAACGTTCTTCATCACACTCTCAAATGAGTACATTTTATTCCACATTACATATGCCATATTCAAATACCTGATCTAGTAAACAAACACTAAGCAGAGCTCTGACATCCGGAGGTTTTCTCTAGCGGTGAGAGTAGATGAAACCAGCAGTTGTAGTTTGAGTATTTAGACATGCTTTAAAGAAATGTAACACTGTTTATATTCTCTCGTGTTCCCCTTCAAGACCACACACCCGCACGTGAGATGAGAAGGAGTTGGAGAGTGGGAGTAGGACGGGGAGATGGGCAGAGGGAGTAGCTAATAAGACGAAGGATTACATAACAGATATTTCTGTTTGTTGGGTAAGTTGCCAAAAAACATTCAACAGAAAAGTGGTTAAAGTAAAAAATAAAAAAAGAAACCCTTATGGGTTAGATTGCCATATAACAGCCCAATTAAGCACAATGTAACATTCAAAGTAAGTCTCGAAGACTATAAAATATAATTACGTTAGACAGCGTTTCGTTTGTATGCGCTTGTTAGACAATATAAAATAAAGTGTTGACGTGGCCTCCAGTGCTCCAGTCCTCTGTCTCCAGCGGTATCCCATAAGTCTGTGCGCTGAAGCTTCACCAGATTTCTGGCAGCAGTGTGACTACAATCAGCAGGCCAGGCTATTCTCGGGCAAATGAGACTAACTCTATCTGTGCAGAGCTGCCAGACCTCTGCAGTTCAGATCCACTTTCACAGCACAAAGGAGCAACAGCAGGGGAGCTCCTCAAAACCTTTCCCTCCATGTATAAAATATCTATTTTTTAAAAAATGAGATAAGTATTATAGAACTTTTACCATATGTCATATGATTTTTAAAAGCATCTCCAGAGGCCCGTGAAATAACTTTATAGATCAGATCTAAACTCATAGAAATGGAATAAATAGCACAAATGGGAGCACCTCGTATTCAGTCACTATTATTAAATTTACTGCACAAAAAAATTTGTTACTCCAATTCGGCTCCTTGAATTAAAAAGAAAATGCAATGAGGATAATTACAAACTAAGAATAGGATAAAAGGCCAATTCATACAGAAATCACAGCATGGTCAAAGTCTGAAAAGTCTTTAAAAAGGTCATGGGTTGAGGGAAAAAAACAAAAACAAAAACAGCCCTGCTTAGCAAACCAATGAAAAATGGTTCCATTGCTCAGAAAATATGCATTTTATGTTAATCCACTCATGTCGTTACTATTTAGATGTTTTTTTCCTACTTTATCTGGAATCAAGTCACACACAAAAAAAAAACCCTGGCAGACAAGACTGACATACAACAAGGGCCTTTTTCCACTGCACAATCTACCCTATAAAAACAACAAAAAATATTTCAGGGTTTTAAGATCTCACCAGTGGAAACCTGGTTCTAAAAAAAAAGTTTTAAAACATCAATAATTCCTAAAAGATCCTTAAATGAAATAAGTTCTTTTCTGTAATCAGTACTGGAAATTTCAGCATCAGAAAACTTGTCATTAACAATTTAGACAATGTTCATTTGTATTTTTCTGCTCATTTCATTGGAGCTAATTTGAACTGGTTTAATCAAACACGCAGAAGACAGAGGGGACAATGTTAAAATCCATCGATTCTTTCATGGTAGACATCAGTGTCATATACTGAAGACACGACGAGGTGGCGTTTACTGTTTTCCGAGATGATTGTCTCAGAATTCTCTGAACCCATTTCACTCAGCGCTGTGTTGATTGTCTTTGAATGTGCAGTGGGGGAAAAAAAACAACATAAAGGCTTCCAAGTCTTCACTTCACTACCTCAGGAGGAATACACTTGAGATACGGGCTAGAGAAAAGTAGATCCTTTATCACAGCTAATAAATGAATGGTAGAGGAGCAGGAGAGTTCGTGCACACAGCAGATGAGCGTGTTAGTTTAAAGCACACACAAACATACACACACACACACACACACACACACACACACAGATACATACATACATACATACATACATACATATATATATATATATATACTGTATATATAGAGACCACGTGTAGGCTACCCTTAGGTGGAGAATCATGGGAGCAGAAGACAAAAGGAAGGAGGAAGCGACGAGCTTTAGATGCTTTGGGTGGTGTTGGAGTCACAGAGTCTTCAGAAGGAAGAGAAAGCAGGAATGGAAAAGAAAGGAAAAAAGAAAAACAGGAAGCAAATGAAAACAATGAAGTGGATGGACAACACACTGTGTACAGTTTCTACTAAACGTGTAAATGAATAGTCAAGGCCTGGTTTCCCAAAACAAGTGAATATACTGATAATAGTAAGGTGAAGGATTTCTTACACTCTACCACAGAATACACTCAAGATCACATCTAACAAACCACACACTGCTAACCTGACCAATAATACCGACAGGTGCTTTTTACACTTCCTGATGCGATGTAATAAATGTCATCACAGTAGGGGAAAAAAAAACAACACAACAGCACAGTGAAATTTATGAATGAGGATGCTGAGGCACCTTGCACAGTTTCATTTCATTGTCATTCCTTTATTTAAAGTTAAGAGCTGTGCCATCGACATGCTGCTAGATCAGATGAACTTTTTCAGCTTGTAAATGTTTTCTTTTTTCCTCCCTTTAAAATATTTTTTATAAAATGTGTGCATTTTTCATGCAACTCGTTCATTCCCAACAGGCGATTAAACGGAGCTGGTCTTCTTCTGAATCTCAAATGGCGTTTTATTGTCCACATGGTGCGCCGAGTAGCTATAAAGTCAAAATACTGTATATATAGTTAGCATACGCTGTATAGTGAATAGAAATTCTTGTGTCAGAAATTGTCAGGTCACCGGACAAAAAGTGAAACTGATGAAATATCAGTGACACAAAAACATTATTGTGGGTAAATAAAGACAATCTGAAAACAAAAGGTTATTTATTTATTTTTAATTTAATACTACTTCCTCATTATATTTGAGAAAGCACCCGTTGCAGTCAAAAAAATATGGGCTCATTAATATTCCTATATATTTAAATACTGAATCGAAAAAGCAATATGTCAGCTACCATACCGTTATACCATACATACAGAACGTCATATCCGTGTGTAAAATGTGTCTACAGCTATCGCAAGCTTCACATATGTAACAACACGGCACATCTGTGTAAAAGGGACACTCGCATGCACGCACGCATACACAGCCTCGTCTCTGACCCGTCACACAAGCAGCTCTTTCACTCTCTGACTGCAGCTCATCTGCACGTCAGCAGCGATTCCTGCTCTTTGCGTCTCAATCGGCCCTTTCTGCGGCACTGCTGCCCTCCGGCTAAAAACACTCACTTACCACGTGCGGTGTGGAGTCTCTCACGATTTCCCTTTTCTCATCTCTCCGTCCCGCTCGGTTTTCCCATATAGTGGTGGATAAAAAGAAGGAAATTGTAATGGACGTGAGACTGAATACAAGCGAGGGATATAATGAAACAGGCATGAGACAGCCTGAGAGTGTTTGATTCTTCGGTCTCTCTAAGACACTCAGGCTGATGTGCGTTTCCTGTTGACGGGGCACTTCTGATCCTGGAAGATGGCTCAGCTATGTACTTCTGGCAGTACGCACACTGCTGCAGCTGTGCTCTGGATGACACCTGCGGCTTCTCTTTTCTGTTCTCGATCTCTCTCCATGTCGACACGCTTCAGTCTTTAATCTCGCTCGACTTCAGTATGGGTTTGCTTGGATATACTCCACATATGATAGTGAAATAATGCATCAAAATCAACGGCGCAGAGACTAACGCGGTCAAAACATGCCACGTGACCATAAACCACAGCGCAAATAAGCAACATTAGCCAAGTATCTATTAACCCAACAGGGAAAAATGAGTTTAAAATTTTTTTTTTTTTAAAAAATGAACCGCTCATTTACATCAAATGAAAATACAAGATACTGCGCTGTCAATGTGCATCAATCAAAGACTTCAAAGTATTATTTCCCTGAAACTCCTGCTTTTACTGCTTTGGATTCATTGGTTTGTTGAACGAGAGATATGTTTACTACTTCTACTGTATTTTCTTTCAAACATTTCACATTATGACAAACAATTGAATTACCATAAAAAGTTCGATACGGACAATTCCATTTCCTTTCCTGGCCAATAGAAGTGCTAAAAGATTTTTCAGTAAAAATAAATTGTCCTCACAATGCAGCGGAGATGTGTACAGCAAATTCATCAATTATTTGATTTCATTTCACTTTACAGAAGTTTATTTGATGCTGTTTTATGTTGATCTTCTTCAACAAGGACACTGAACTAACTGCAGTAAATATTCAACCAACCAACCAACCATCTAACTAACCAACTAAGCAACTAAGCAGTAAAAAGGTTCTCACCTGATACAGAGATGGTTCGAACTCCTGCTCGGACAGCTTCTAACTTCTTCTCATTGTTTCCAAGCCTGTAATGCAATGTCAATACTCACATCAATAAAGCTGACCTTAAAATATTCGCAAGCTCCACTTCTGCAAGGTTTACCCTGCAGTATATTGTCCCGAGTAGTCGATGGCACACACACACACACACACACACTTGGGAAATGATTATGTGCTGTGCTGGTGTTGTTAAATGAATGCATCTTTATTTAATGTTTCCTTAATAGCTTATTTTATATTACATTGTTAGCCATTACTAACTGAGGAAGAGCAACGTGTTTACTTATTGTCTCTGTTCATGCCAAAAATAACACACACACAAAAACCCCCACAACAACAACAACAACAACAACAACAACAAAACTCCAACCTATAAACAGTTTGTACTTACTTTGGGATAGATGGAAGTGCTCTTTCTCCCTCTGTTGGTCAAGAAAATAAATGAAAAACTACATAAATATATTTCAGCGTTGCAACATTTTTCATATGAAGCAAGAACCTTTTAACATGAATTTATTATTTTAGTACAATCTCATAACAAGTACAACTGATACTTTGCTCCATTTCTGTCCACCAATCTACAGCAAGGGGTCTGCAGGTATTTTTTCACAATTTCAAAAAGAACTTTGAACATTTTAATTTATGATCAAATCTGCAGTAAAATAGAAAATGTAGAAATGTTATTAAAAAACTGACGTGGATTAAATACAAACCTATGAGATCCTCGGTAGGAAGTAAATCATACAAATATATTTCATAAAACAGAACGAATAGTCAAAATTTTTTCAAAACAAAACCAATCACATAAATATATTTAAAAAACTCAAAACACTGGAATAATGTCAGTGTCATGAAATCTATGACCATCTAATTTCAGCTTTAAAAAAATGTATAGCTTTAATCAAAATCAGTTTGCAGTGTTTGTTAAATCATATATAGTGCTAAAACGTTTTGCTTCTCCATAGTTAAACATATAGCTCTGGAATGTTCTGGCTCATACAATGCGGTCTATTCAGTGTCCCCTCTAGCTGGAGTAGAGGCAGGATCAGGGCTCCATCTCATCTCAGCTTCATCTCGTAAGAAACCAGTATGAGGAAGGTTGTTTTACCTTTCTGCGGCCTGACGATGAAAGACTGGGTGACGCCGTTGACCAGGCGACAGTAACCGTCGATCAGGTCGGCCATGTTCTCTGCGGTGTTGAAGGACGGCGTAGTGACGGTGAGAGGCTGGATGAGACGAGATGGACAGAGACGGATCCACAATGAGTCATTATCAGTTTATATGCTACGATATAATCTGCTTGGCTGCAGCTGCACTAAGACCCACCCCTGACTCTCTGCACCCACAGACACACCCCTACAAACTGTGCGCGCACGCACACACAAACACACACACACACACTTAATTACACTGTCTTTAACCACCACTATCTCTACAGTCGGTTGTCCAGGGATCCTGGCATGTGATGTATAACTTCATCATTATTATTATTATTATTATTATTAATGATTTTTACGATGACATGATGACAGTGAGGAGCATTACAATTTACTGTTGACATGGTTGCTATAGATATTATTTAGCAACAATCTGACTGGCTAATTGAACTGAATGATAAAAATGTTTAAAATGATACCAATCAGGCTAATACAAAGGAAGTTGCTCATTTTTAATCAATACCTTACAAACAAGCATAAAGATTACGACTTCAATATAACTTTAGAATTTTAAAGAAAATTAAGAAAAATGCTGCTTATATTCTACAAATTATTTCATAGCTATGTTTTAAGCCATGTACCTTGTTTGGATTTTGTCGGTAAAGTGGGAATGTTCAGAAATAAAAACTTCTAATAACTAAAATGAATAATAATAATAATAATAATAATAATAATAATAATGATAATAACAACAACAACATCATCATCATCATTAATAATAGGCTGTGATCATAAAGGGGGCTGGGGAAATATTTTTTACACTAAAGCCAGTCCCTTCCAAACACATAAGGAGTTTTACTTTACCATTCTAAACATAATGACATAATATCAGGAGCAGATATGCAATTATCAGAATAAGTAACACAGAGAGTGCGTGTGTTAGTGACTTTTAGAAAAAAAAATCCTTTAATATCAGCCTCTTAGCTGCAGGACAGAAATGAAAGAATCCATTCATGTGTTGTATAAGAGGAAGAATGAAGCTCAGTGAAATGAGACAGAGAGAGAGAGAGAGAGAGAGAGAGAGAGCGAAGAAAGAAAAAGACGGAAAGGAGAGTGAAAGCGACCGAGACTCTGTGCGTGTGTGTTTTTCTATGGGAAAACATGGACTCTAACGCTCCCAGGCTAACAGAAGTCATGGGACATTTTCACAGTTACGAAGGACCTATTCAACCTAACAATTGATACAATTAACACAGAACCACCATCATTAAAGAAAAGACTACCCTTAATCCATGATTAATTTACTGTTCAAATATTAGTCACCTTTTCATTACAATGACCAAAAAAAAAAAATCCATATACAAATGTTTAAGAGTCTAAATTCTACTTTTACTCATCTAGCGTAACATAAGTCAATCCAAACAAACACTTCCTAAACATTAGCTAGAATAATTTATAAGCTTTCGTAAAGGTCCTGTGACATCGTTATGTGCGTCAACGTTGAATCATTCAAGAAAGAATGGGAAATTTACTTCAGTCCTATTCTTAATTCTTTAAAACTTTAAAGGTGTACTGCATTGTAATTCTTTCCGTAATCTACGCCAGAAAATGTACAATGCACGTGATTTAATGTGCGTTTTAATGTGTAATGTCCAGAGCCTGCGCGGTACCTCAGCAGCCCCGGCCACGTCCAGCTGCAGCATGCCCTTCCTCTCACGCTCCTCCATGCACGAGTATTGGATGCTCTGCACCTGCGTGAAGTTAGCCAAGTGTGTCGGCTGAAATAAGAGAACACCACACACATTCAGAAAGATGGAAAGACATATTTGTCGAATGACACCATTTGATTGGGGATTGCTAATCTTAATTTGTGTGTAAAGTCTTTGCGTTAGAACATTACTCGCATAAAACCATTGTCTTGTTAATTATTAAGGTTACACAAGTTTGACTCTATTCCCAGACTTTGGTCTACAGGTTTCTGACTGTGTATATACACAATTCTATCCACGGAGACAAGCAAGCGGAAAATCTGATCATCTGCTGTTGGCTAAAACAGACAAGGATGTGGGATCCAATTCAGTGCTCAGGTGCATGGTTATGAAACTGGAGATGCGTGTGAAAAGACAGGACTGTAAGGACTAGAAGTTATTGTGAGTAAGGTCAACATACTCAAATGCAAGCCTAGAAAGAGCATGAAAATCTTCATAAAGCCATTAGGCTAATGTTTACTGCTATCAGAACAAGTAATGTCTCTTTAGTCCTGTTTTGCTGCAAATTGTGTTACATTTGTTGATGGCCACATGCACATATTACTTTCTTTCTCTGTTCGCTCCCCTTTATTATAAGAGGGTGTGGTGGTGTAAATGTCTGTAGGAGTGAGGATGAAGCTTACTGTTAAGCCTTTGTCTGTCAGGTAGCTGATGCCTTCCTCAGGACCGATAGCCAGCTCCACTGAGATAACCCAGCTCGACTGAAAGGCGCGCACACACACACACACACACACACACACACACACAGGAGTAATTTAGCAACTATCAATCTAGTATTACCTAGTAACTACCAAAGCTCATTTTAGGATTTAACAGTATTTGGATGGTTAACCCTAACCTTGGCAGTTTTTATCATGTCTAATCAAGCAGATAATCTCACAGCCACCAGGGGGCAGTATAAGACTGCTTACAGGGAGAGAAGCAACGCCTCCAGAACCTTTAGCCAAATTCTCACACCTACATACACACTACCTACCCCCAGAGCACATTTAAAGCACTCCTTGTCGAATCTGTAGACTGGGGCAAGGATCTCGAAGAACTTGAGAATGCTCTGTTCATCGTTCAGGCTGGCAAACTGCTTAAACGTCTGCTGAATCTGTTTCCGCAAGGTTTTAGCCTGCGATGGACAAGGGGGAAAATAAAACTGATAAGCAGTTGCAATGTAGCAGGACCCGTTCGGGTTCTCCAGCTCTGCCTGTAAGACAAATCCTTATCACGCATCTATATGAATAGAAAGACTACAAAATGTTGATGACATGATTGTGTGCATGTGTGTTAGATTAAAATGATATAAACATTGGTTTATATTCAGTGTTTATAAACCAAAATTCTGGAAAACCACTTTTCATTGTAATTATAACCACATTATGGAGATTAATCAAAAGCATAATCTCCTTTAGCAACAAGAATGAAAATAACAAGCACTAAACAGCTATAATAAATACATTCTTTGTAAAATTACTACATCTGTCTCAGATTTTTTTAAAAAGAAAAAAGTAAGAACTCCTTGGCAAGTTCAAAACCCAGATACACGCGTGACCAAAATCATAATCAAATTCTAGATTTATTATATTATATTCGAATAACGTTCATCTTACACATGAACTCAACACTGGAATATTATCTACAGCAGTGTTAACATCGCTAACAAGAAACAGTGGACAAGATGGCAACTTTTCCCCTAGATGTGCATCATGCAATAGTAAGAAAACCTCTGGTGTGACTACTACCTAATAATAAGCAGCCCTTTAGTTCTTTAACTGAAGAAAACAAATGCTACCAGATACACACACATGTTTTTCAGTGAACTGCCTTCTCTGCTGGATGAACTGCATTCGCGTTTGGTCTGACTGCTGCTTTATCTGGAAAACCAGAAAGGTGGCTCTCATATTGCCATAGTAAGAAGTGAAAAATCATAAATGCTAGGGCTAAACTCTTACATACTTCTACTACAGGTAATAAACATTTAAATAATTAAGATAAAGAGGAATGATAATGAAGGCATAACGGGATAACGGTACACAGTAATATTAAGTATGTACATATGTGTACATCCTGTAAGAGCTTTTCAAGAATGCATTCAGGTTGCGATATCGCTCTCACAGTGGAGTCTGCCCATAACTGTGTTATTATTCTTAAAATATATCAAATCTTATTCAATATATAACTAGGATGGTGTATATTTATCTAATGTGCCTGATATTTAAATAACTGGATTGCTTTCATAAGGGGTGCAAAAACTTTTAGAATCCGTCCTATACAAAACATCCATGATCTAAGAATCCACCATAAGGAATATTTTCACTAAACATGGTCTAGGATGGGGGAAAACAGCATTCCAGGGACGGACAGACAAAAACTTATCACTTCAAACATAACACTGTATAAAGCACTCTTTCCAGACAAGAAACAGAGAGTTGTGTACCTCTCCAAGCATCTACCGAGGAATCACGGGAAGAGACCAGAGAGCCGGAGAAAGCTTCGGTCAGAAAAACGCGTCTCCCAAATTCCCCTTCATCTGCGCTTGCTCATTTATTTCCCGGTGCTTACAGAGAATCAATGCAGAATTAACTACTCATTTTAGTTGACCACCTATGACTCACCAGATGTCTCTGTATTAGTGGATATGGCACAAGGCAAACAGTGCTGATTACTCAAATCTCATATCTCAGAGCTTAATCATTTCTTCCATGCTTAATTTGATTATACTCACTATTGAGTCCAGTGTCTGGACTTTATTACCTGACAGATGGCCATGGCTGCAGTTTAGCTCCATGTGAAATAACATGAACCTCTGCTGTGTCAATACAGCATGTTGAAATATGGGTCATCTGCCAAGACCCAAAACATCTCTAGAGAGAAGTATCTTTACTTTTTAATACAAAACCACTTTGAACTGGTCCATGATAGTGAAGAATGGATGGGTGCCAACACTTTGGCACATAGTTCAATAAAAGGAAAGTGGGTTGTGCTAATATGCCGCAGTCTCTGGGGGTGGGGGTAAATGTTAAAAGAACACCATATTGCGTGCTTGCACACACACACACATACACACACGGTTTAATAATGGCCTCAGGGGTCAGGTGACACCCCTCCCTCTATACTGAGCATCTGTCCATGGTTATTTTGCAGGGTCACAGAGCACATGGGGCACTTTGTAGCACTACTGCTCACTACTCCTTCACATGTGCCGCAGATTTATCTCCCTCTACACACACACACACGTTAGTGGTGACAACAGCACAGCTCGGGCCTTACACCCCCCTCCCCCCCTCCCTAACAGCTAACAAGTATAAGACCCTCATAAACTAAAAGCAGAAGCTCATGTAAAATTAAAAACATCTCGAGGTAGAAAAGTGGTCAATGAGCTCTTATCTCTAAATGTATAAGTGGCTACATGCTTTAGGGGAAAATAAAATTAGACCGTACACAAATGATCAGACATAAACAAGTCATTCGAAGGCAGTAGCCACTCAGCCAAACAAAGGAACCTGGAGTGAGTTCTACTGCAACTCCTCAAGACAGACTTGTTCTTTCACATTCCTCATTAAAAAACAAAACAACATCTTTAAGACCTTTTCCAGATATTTAAATTTAAGGAATAGAACGAACGTAAGGAATAAAACACGGCGTGGAGCACCATTATAAGAAAATGATAAAGGATGGGATGGTGTGATGTCGATATAACACTATCATTATATCAGTGATGTTGATGTTGACTCTAGAACACGTGGGGTTCAATACCATGGATCCTCTCTAATACTAAAAATATTTGTATATTTTTTCAGTTTTTACCGTGTTGCCTACAAGATATTTTTGGTATGTAAGACATATTTAAAAGGGTGCGTAATCACTGAATAAATAAAGCTTGTTTTATTGAAACACACGACTGTTAAAACCCCTTATCACGTCCCAGTTGCATAAACCGATGCATACCGACACTCAACAGCACCACTAAATGGCTTTTACATCTTTTTTTTTTTTGGGTAGGTCTGTGATCTAGATCTGTTCTCAGCAATTAAACAGTAAAAGGTAAATCACAAGAAGGGAAATCAACCAAAATCACACAAGCCTACTCTTATCAAACAAGCCTACTACTACTGAGACGAATGAGGTGTAGTGGGAAGCTGGAAATCATCAAAAAGTGCTCCTGCTGAACCAAAGGATCAAACGAGTAGAAGTTCATTATAATGCTTGTGCAGGTTAGAGTCATTTCTCTCACACTTTCTAAACTCACCTTGACTGAATCCAGCAGACTCTTGGGGAAGAACCGCCTGAGACCGACATCTTTTCTGGAAAACAAACAAACAAAAAAACAGAACAGTTTGAAAAACACTCAGTAGAGAATCCACATGTCCAAAATGTCGAACTCCCAGCAAAGGAGTCCGGCCAGAAATCTTCCCGCATCCTCAAAGGAGGCATCCGTCTGTGTTCCAGATAGCTCAGAGACGCTCCAGAGGAAGACGCTCATTAGGCCTCGTCCTTTTCAGCGGTTTTTATACGATCTCAGGATAGATGGATGGACGGCGTTCAGCAGGGGACAGTGGCCAAGGTTTGAAACATTTTTAGTGCATTTTGTCATGTTTTTGATTTGTGTTTTATTACACAGTACACCCGCAGTTCATTTTTAACATAATGGAGTTCTAATTCTTCATATATAAACTGTAAACAAATTTAAAAAAAAAAAAAAATTGTGCATTTTCCATTTTTTCCAAATTCAACACCATGGGGTAAGCAAACTTTTGCACTGAACTTTTTTTATACCTCAACTGGCGGTCAGGGTTTTGAAGGAGTTATTTCCAAGTGCTGACTGATTGAAAGGTGTTCATTTTTCATGTAATCTCAAATAAAATCTTCAGTCCAAACTGCCCTGCTTAACATGGCTTGGCACAGGACCCTATAATATTGAGTTAGTACAGTGTTATTGATGAGCTGTGCATGTGGCTTGTCATTTCTAACCATATTGAAAGCTCTACTTGAGAAATGCTGGTGGTAGTCGTGCTGGAGTCCAAACCAAACACAACCCTGTTCTGTCATCGTTACAGCCACAAAAAAAAAAAAAATTGCTAAGATTTTCAGAGTGATACAGGGAAACCCAATCTAGCACCCTACTCCTGGCTCTTGCCTGTCTGATGCTCTCTAAATGTGTGATCCAAATTCCTTGTGATTGTAACTGGGTGAAACTGTCACTCAGATTGCAGCTGGATTGTGACTGGATGCCCCCTGTGCCGTCATCCCCGCCTCCGATGAGCCAGCGGGCTGCACACGTGACTGAACCCAATGACCTGGATGTGACATTGGTACATGTGATGCCCCACAAGAGGACAAGTTCAGTGTGTGTGTGTGTTGGAATGTGTGTCACCAGTGTTGTTCATTAGCAACACTGATTTTCCGATCTGAAAATTATAACCCCACTTACACTTACTACAGCCCACCAACACTCACAGCCAGGATCTAGTTATTGGCTTTTCGCCTTCAAAATATCATCGTCAGTAAACAAATTGCATACTTTTCTTGGTAATTAACTGGTGTTATTTACATTTGCCCCTGACAACACACAAGGCTTGCCGATTACACCAATTTTTTTTATCTCTAAGGAAGTTCATGGTCATATGTTTGACACAAACCTGCAACTATTTACAGCACAGATGCTACACACATTCTCCTTCAGGCGTCACCATGTCGCATTATTCTTGACTCTGATTAAGCCCGGGATAGTGACAGCATGTTGACGTGTTTGACACTTCTCCCTTCAGGGTGTAGGCGCTGCCGCACAAACATGGTTTATACGGTTCCTGTGCATGCAGAATGTGGATCTCACCGTCACACATGGACTAACAAGTAAACACTGGATACAGACAACAACCCCAGGAATCCTGGGAAGATTACTGAACAGCGGCACTATCATTAGCATCTGTGGAAAACAGCTCCTTTCCCTAATTACTAGGCTTTGTTAGGGAATGGGACCGAGTGCCAGCGGATAATTGTTAAATAGCATTGGAAAGGCGACTATTTAGCCAGTTTGCCCTTCAGCATTTCTGAACACAACCACATTATTTTGTCCCTGAGTGGAATCAATACTGTAGCTGCCACAGTCACGGTCACCATGAACGTGCCAGTAATAAATCACCATCATCCCCCATTAATCAACCTCACCTCTATGTCAAAGCTCTACAGGACTACAACACCGTACAGGACTGCGCCAACACTCAGCATGACTAAGACTAAGACTAAGTACAAAAGGGACATGAGATAGAGCAAAAATTAAACGTTTGCTATAATTCAATAAGAATGTCATGGTGTGACAAACCCCTGAACAGAATTTCATTTTTGTGGAGAAATGAGGCAGAACAAAAGTCTTAAAGTTCAGATTTGGACTGATTTTGATTTTAGGAGGTCGGAAAAGCACTTTGAGGAATGGAAGTGGCAAAACAGATCGATAAAAGGTTCTTCTATGAATCGGAAGCATCTAAATTCACCGTCCACCTTCACAGCATTCGACCAGTAGCTAATAATGAAGAAGATTCTGCGGCAGAGAGAAATGCAATCATTAGCTCTGATGATTGTTATTGGGATAACTTCCTGCTCCCTCCTCTGACGGACAGAAATCAACACTCGGGGCTTTCAGAGGCTAGTTTCAGGTTCGTCTCAAAAAGGTGAATTCTAGACAACCTTTTTAACACTGAATATATATGAATATATCAGCGCGAGTCTCTGACTGCATGCGCGAGCTGAGCGATGTTCAGTGTTCAATAAGTAAAAGGTACTCACTCTAACAGCTCGTAGTTGGATTTCTTGTCCAAAGCATTTCCTCTCATTTCTCTGTAAAATCTCCTGAAGAGATCAGAGAGAGAAATGAACCCAGATGAATTCGTAATGTAGTTCAGTGATTATTTAATGCTGAATAATGAAGCTGAAGAGCAGTGTAAGGCAGAACCCACCTGATCTCAAGGCACCCCAGTTTGAGTGCGATATCCTGGTCGACCTGATCGGCTATTTCCAACATGTAATCGTTCTTCACCTGGGGGAAAAAAAAAAAGACAGAAAGAGACGCACTTCATTTTTTGTGTTTGTGTGTGACTTTAAATCACAAAACTAGTGTCTTATTTTTCAGAGCACAGTACTGTGAAACTCAGAGCTTTGAATAACAATATGTATTTAAGTGCAATTAATTCATCAATTTCTCTTTAGTCAATCTTTTTTCAAGTCAGTCTCTTTAAGCAATTCCTTCTCCTCACATACATCTGCATTGTGCAATAAAAGTGCAGATTTCATAATAATAAAAAAAAATTCAGGATTAATAAAGCCACAGGGTGGACACAGCCAGATTGCAAATCACGGCCATGTGGACCGAGTCCGTATGAAAAGAGCAGATGTTTGCTGCTCTAATGGAGACAAAAGACCAGGCGGGTTTGTAGGTTGTAGGCTTAAAAATGAGAGACATGGTAACCCATCATCCAGTAAAACCCCACAGTGCACCATTACTCCATCAGAGGCTTTGTTTAATGAAGCTGGACACACCTGCTGCAGAGCTGCCAGAGACATGTAACTGTAACAAACCCCTATTGTTTACATGATGGATGTGCTGAGCTGATTTTACACATGCTGAACTTTTGTTCCTGCAGAGTTCACTAGACGAAACGGATGAAATCATGTTAGCTCTCCTCGTTATAATTCCTTCGTTGATACTTCATTCATTGCTTCCACATGGTGCAGTAAAATTTTGTCCTGCCTGGAGCCTGGAGTCATTAGCATACTAGCCTCAGTCACTATGTAAGGAGTAGAACAATTTGGGGTGTGCCATTGTAGGAAAATAATCAATGCGTCCTGACGCAAAGCAGAGTTACCGTTACCGCACCGAAGTTGATTAGATTCCAATAATAATAATAATAATAATAATAATAATAATAATAACACGCCCTGAAGTGTTTTATTACTCTTACACCACAGCATCTTGCCAATAGTAACAATTTTAATTGATCAAATCATGCATTTGATCCATTTATGGCCATATTTAATGGACATCTGCATAGTCAGTTCCTGTTATTACTTAACAGTCGCTATCACACTGACCTCTTTTACCTCTCTTGAAGTTGAAAAAAGCAGCATGTCAAGTTACCAAGAAACCACCATGCCCTCTATCTCGAAGATTTCCACATGAAACTTCAAGTTACAGCTTTACCTCAGAGTACCTCCACAACGCGCTGACACGGCAGACTCCTTCCATAGATGCGAAATAAACGTCTCCTTACAGAAAACTTCCCCGCATCAATGACTGAATACGCACGTATTTTTGAGCCGGTTTCGAATCTGAGAAATGTCCTTCGTACAAATCCGGGTGTAACAGAAACGATAGCGTATAAGAAGGAGTGCATTAATATAAGCCTGAGGTTTCCCTTACAGTTAACACTGATCTCAATTCCATGCTGACCAACGAGAATGGAGAATTTAACAGCGCTGTGTTATAAATCGATTGAACACACACCCGGTCGCCATGGCGCACACCTCCATCCGTCAGAGGGAGCTGTCCATTTCATGCCTGTTCATCCATATCGTCTTAAATCCCTTAGTGTAAATCCACACACACACACGATGGATCAGCACCATCCACAGTTCTGGCTCAGTTATTACACTACATAACCGCAGGATTCTCTCTCACACACACACACACACCTCAGGTGACAGGCTGCGTGAGCAGGTGCTTGTTTTTGAGAACCAGCGCACATTTTCATTAGGAATCTCCAGAGATGTCATGATTGGATTTGGATTCAGGGTGCCATGATGTGATCGGAAACACCTCGATGGACATTCCTTTTCTGATTTCTCTAAACTATAATATTTTATTCCAGCATGATTAGATCATCATGAACAAACACTAGGCTCAACATAAAGCTGGGTGACAAGACCATATTCTTGCCATTTCAGCACGAACTATATCACAACGTCACTGTACAACTCTCATCAGTTAGATCACAGATTAAAACACACATTAAAACGCACTTCTTTTTTCAATCCTTGGTAAACACTGTCTTTTTTCTGTAAATAAATATAAAAAGCTTGTATGCTCATTTTTTATAAAAACGTTCTCTAATATTTTGTCGGCAAAACCCCAGCAAAACTAAAATATTATGATTTATGTTATATATAATTCACCACAAACAAGAAAATATTTATACAGAGAAAACCTAAGAATCGTTCATTTTTCTCATTCCTAGTTTTCACTGGTTTCATTGTCGAACGTTTACATAATCAGCTTTCATGGATAACTGAAGGAATTTACAGGTTTCACCTTTGCGTGCGAACCTATTTTATCATCCAAATACTTTAGCAGAACAGAAATATTGAAAGACTGATGGATGTTTCCCCTTTTTTGCTTTTATTCTGAACGTGTATCTGCTTAACGCAAGTTTGCTAGCATTAGCAACATTGCTCCTGTTTATTTAGTTAGCAATTTCCAGCAAAAAGTCTTTGAACCACTGATCCATGACTGCAACATTCATTTTGCCATTTAAAATAAATATACATGTTCATGTCTTTGTTTAATGCCTGTGATGAAAGTAGTTTGACTTAGTTGTCGTAGTGATGAAGTGACACCACCTGCAAACCCCTGATTCTTGTTCCCAGACCAGCAGCAGTTTGGTACTGAAATACAACCCACTTTCCAGCCTGAACTGGATCTTTTTCAGTAGAAAAGCGCTGAACTGCGTCAGATTGAGCACCAGCTACAGAACTAGCCCCAGCATCTTATTGCTGAAAAGGTTTTCTATTTCCTGTCTCTCTGCTGACCCACCTGCTGGTAGAAGAAATTCAGCGTCGGTTTGTCTTCAGTAAACTGATTCAGGAAGCCCTTTGGCAGGTAGCGGATCCGCAGCTCATACCTGAAAGAGGGACAATGAGAGGAGGGATGGTGAAAAAGTGCAGCGGGTGTCAGGGAGCGCTGACAGGAAAGTGGTGGATAGCTGCTTGTGAAAACGGTTAGGTTTAGATGAAGGACGTTTCTACTACAGTTGTTAAACTAAATCTTTAATGATACATCAGTGGAGCCTCCTGGTTTCTCATGACTCAGATTGGCCTGTGACCCAACTCGCTGCCATAAATAACAATGTGGAGGAGTACATAATTATATTATTATATAAACCTAGGTTGGTGTAGGGAAGGCTCCATCCTGTCCCAAGCTGAAAGCCTTACTCTAATCTATACACTAATCTATACTCTACTCTAAGCCTTACTCTAATCTATAACGTGAAATAAATAAGGGGAAAAAAATGACATGAATGAGATACTAGTAAACAGAGTTAGTCAAAAGTAGCCGAGGCACAAGCATGATTACAGCTGAATCCATGGTGATGCAGTGAATGAAAATGGCAAGCGGTGATTCAGTCATCAAATCGTCTACCTCCATCTGGTTCATCTCTACATAAACAGCAATGCATTGTGCAAAAATAATCACCCCTCGCCACCCTCTCACCTTGCATATCCCTTCACAGCACAAACTAAGAATAAAAATAAGAAATCCTGCTCCAGCCAACATCAGCACAGCTTCTTTCCACAAGCCATAACAATCTCAATGTAACGGCACAAAACATTCACTTGATATTCATTACTGTACTTTTTCTTGCATTATACGACTGAACCATTTTTTCTAATTATCCACGATGTATCTGGTACAATAACCACTGCATCATTTGCACATTGCATTTTTACACATTATTGGACTTAAAGCATATTATTTATACTGTATTATACTGTTCAATTTAATCCAAAAGAAGTTCCACTGCTAATAAAAGATCCTGAACCCGGTTGTCTGATCCATGATCGCTTCATCGCTTTCATATTACTGCAGAAGATGTCATTCTGTACAAATCCCTTTGAGGACAGCTAATCGAAATAGTTGTGGGTGAGATTATACTTTACTCCTCAGTCCAAGTCTTCCCCAAGCACTAGGATGCTACTGCTGCCTTCGACATACCTCGGAAGCTAACCAGCTAGCTGTGATTGGTGATGTATATTTAGCGCTTCAAAACTGTATAGTCAGCGTTATAGATTTAATAAGACGTCTGCATGTTGACTGATCTAAAGCAAATACTAGTATATACAGTATAACGGCACATTATTTAAAGGTTAGAAACGCCACTTTGTTTACAGTTAATGCTGTGAGCAGTCATGTGGATATAATGTCGCTTGGCGAACTCAGGACTTGATGAGACCCTGCCAAGTTAGGAAGTAAGAATTCCATTTTGAGGGGGCTTTTTCTTTTCTTTCCAGTCAAATGCAGCATGCATGTATTTTAGCACCTGTATGAGAGGAAATAACTCGGCATACCACCAGGTGGCAGCAGTCTGTATTCAGAATTTACCATTTAGAACAACAGTATATGGTGTGGTACATCACTTTTCCAACGGGTTGTTAGGAATAATAATCTTCCGAGTCCAAAAACAATGGAAAACCTAATATGACTAGCTACACCAGAAGCAGCCAGGACTTTGTGTGTGTGTGTGTGTGTGTGTGTGTGTGTGAGCGAGAAAGAGAGAGACTTTTGGTGAAGGTTTTCCAGTCATTACTCCCCATAAGAGAGGTAATGTACAACAGACAAGAGGAGACGATCTGGCTCGGCTTACCTAATCTGCGTCAGCAAAAGTGAGTGTGTGTGCATGCAAGAGTGACTCAGTCAGAGTGTGTGTAATGAAAGCTTGTGTGTGTGGGGGTTGTGTCTCATTTCTTTGGCAGTGTAATTCATTAGAACTGAGCCCTCTTTGGCAGAGAGCTCGGTGATAAGTGCACTCTGGTGTTCCCTCTGCTGCCTCGTGCCAATCTGATGTTTGCTGAGGCTCCACACACCAAACCATTCTCTCAACATCCCCATCACTCTGATTAGAACGCTAGTCTCAGCCATGATGAATGCCCCTGGTGCTGCTCACGCGGTGAGAGTGTAACACAATAACGGACAATTATTGCTGAAAAACAGACACTTCACTATTCTCTTCAGGCTTCTTGTTCTACTTTTATTTTTTTTCCCCAGTAGGACCACTTGGCACTTTTCCGGTATGAAACCATCAGTTTCGTTCATTATGGAATGCATTCAACTATGAAAGGGTTCATGTAAATCCATTTGAATATTATGCACACTTTTTTTTAATATGAACAGGTTTAAAACCACCTACAAGAAGTCTAAAAATATTTCCTAAACATTATCCCATAGTGCAGAACTCCGAACAAATGCATGTCATTTATGATGTGAAAGATCATGACATTTTTGCATTAATGCAGAAGCTTTCACAGCAGAATCCAGATACATCGGTCAACAGATTATATTATCCTGCCACATGGCCACTGCATGTATTACACCACAGTGTGTTTGAATTCTTCAGTCAGATTGGTCAGAAGGAGCCGACAGTAGTGCGTGCTCTGAGTCAGATCACAGGTTTAGAATATTATTGAGTTTATCGTGATACCTTGTCTTTACTATAATAACAACTTATACAGGAACTTGTACAGCAAATGCGCCACATAATCCAAGCTGAATAATAAACAGATTAAAAAGAAAAGCTATCTAACAAAGAAAAACTTCTTCTGTTAGAGAGATGTTTATTTTGTCATTCATGGAAGGAGTCTCCAGTGTCGGCGCTTTATAAAGCTTTTATCTGCTATGGGAAAGGCTTCGGGACAGAGGACTTGTGCATGACAAACTGCATTTTCTTCCTGTCATTAACTTCAAGAGAAAGTGAAGAAAGGAACATGAAGGAATGACTATTTGTGCCTGGAAGAGGTAACAGGAACTAACTTGTGGTTGTACCACTACATTAATTGTAACTATAAACAGATAAAAAGTATGACGTTTTAGTCTTTAATGTAAAAATGTAACTGTGGGCAAATTGCTGTGGTTACAATCTAACAATCTAATGAGCTACTATGGTGAAACTTTAATACTGGAATGGAACTGAAGAGGAAACCTGATAGGACAAAAGGTGATGTAATCATCCCTGGATGCCCACTTAAACTGGGGACATCATGAAAATAAGTAAGTCCATTTTGGTACTATTATCAGTGCAGCACTTAAGCCTATGGGGGCTGGAAGTAGGGGAAGTCTAAAGAGGTTCCTCATGCTCCTTTGAGATTAAAGCACATTGTCCTTTGGCGATGACATCATTCCTTAACCCCGAGGTCTCCAAGCCTACGTGGCACGTTTCCACCCAACCACACCAAGACGAGACAAAGACCCGTCAACACCTATGGAAAACTGAGCAGCATGTGTGGCTGTGAAGACGTCCTGAGGGGACTTCTCCGGACGTTTCTCCTGCATCTGAATGTAACCGCAGTCTGCTGGATAATGACCTCACCTGCTTGACATGCTCCGACAGCCTTCAGAGTTCAACATGCGTAGCCCGGAGGGTTTGTTTTCTCGAACAAGCATTGTGTGTCAGCACTAATTCATCGACGGTGTTTTCATGTTCCGACTTATCCTTTTTATCTGAGCACACCCCCGGGGCCTTGAGTGACAAAAACGTGCATTTGATTTTAAAAAAAAAAAAAAAGGAAAAGAAAGAAAGAAAGACAAACTGGAAAGGAGTGATAAATTATGTGAGGAGGAAGCAGAATAATTCAGGTTTAGAGTGAATTCAGCAACCTTATTGTAGGCAAAGTTCAGTATTTTTGTTTTAACAGAGCTTTTATGTTTATAATACATGATTTCATTTTGTGGAACCGTGCTGCTGAATCACGATGCATTAACATAACATAACATTTTCAGCATAGAAGTAAAGCATATAAAACAGGAAATTATTGTTTCTGTAAATTCAGCTCATTGAAATATGATCAAGTTGCCTGTCCCTCCAGGATTCCTCAACTTTGCGATCGCAGAAATGAACACAAAATCAAGTAAACTTCGCAATATTCAAAAAATGCAATTTTTCAAAATTACCGCAGATTTTCCACAGATTTGGGCCAAGAGGCATCACATGACATCATCACGACGCACATTTGATTCGTCAAAGCTTTCATCGATTCACGTCTGTTAAACACGAGTACAGCTAAAAGGTCTCATCTACCAACAAACATCACCGCGAAAGACCGTGCAAAACAATTTCGTGCAATTGCAATTTTGCCAACTCAAGTAGTTTTACACACACACACAATGCATAAAAAAAACTGAAAAAAGCCACACGAATTGAATAACATCAAAGTATGCACGCAAGTCCAACAAAATCAAAACAAAAAACATCCAACACAAAGCATTACTCCCCTGCTGCAGTACTTGCAGATTGTGTACTGATGCGTCTGGAACCCAGACTGAAACACATCGGGCTTGTTATTCCTACCTGAAGAACAGCGCTCTTGTGTGACGACTTTCTCCAAAATCATACAGAGGAAGCGTGTTAAAGATGACGGACTGGTATTTGAAGTTAGATATCAATCCCAGACAATAACACAATTACAGTCAACATAATGAGGAGATAAACGGCAGATTTGATAAGATGAGCTATATTTATTGCATTTGTTCAGAAAAAAAAAAAAAAATCTTCTTTGTTATGTTCCTATTAGCTACAGTCAGATAAAGCACAAGCAGGGAAATGAAGCACACAATGATGTCAGTTTTGAGAGAAAAGCAAAAACATTTCTGATGGCTTAACCGAAGCCCTGCTTTTCTCCTATAAATGACATCAGGTTCTCTTTAACGGTGTTCTCCGACTCAGTTTGCACCCTTGTGTTTAGACTTGGTAACAATGGCGTTCGTGATCAGCGGTCTGCTCCTCATCTGCTTTAACAACACAGTAAAAGTGTGTGCCTTCAAACAAAGCCCTCGACGATAACGTCGAGTCCTGAGTGGCACGGAAATGAAACGTCTTTAAATCTTCAGCAGAGTACGAGCCCTTTCTCTGGTTTTCTTTTAAGCTCCCGACTCTCTGAGGTGCGGTAAAGCTAACAAAGCGTGTTATGGCTGATTTGAGGTGGGTGAAAAGAAGGTACAGCTGGCTAGCAGAGCCTGAGTGAGTGCAGTTTGGGCAGCAGTAACGGTACATTGTCTGAAGTAGTTTTCGAGTGAAGACGATGTACAAAATGCCATCTGTGAGATGGTGTGTGTATGCCATGACCTAATCGTCCAGTTGGTCCAGTGACAGTTTAAGTACTGATCACTATTCAGTGCACTACAATGGCAACGCTGTTGGCGCAGGTGCTGTAAAAACAAACCGTGTCGTTACACTCAATGCTCCGTTTGTGTGCTCAATATAACAAACCTTAGCACTTCAGTTTAATATATATATTTAATATATAAACTACTGCTCAGGGAATGTCTCCATACCCTCATTCAAAATTAACACACACACACACACACACACACACACACACACACACACACACACGTCAGTTACAACTCCCTGTCTGCCGCAGTGCCACAACTGCCGGCTAAATCTCCATGACGACGAGGGAAGACTGCTACTCATCTTAGGGGAGGATGGGATAGATTTATGCACGTGCATACCCCCCATAATATACTGTTTCTTTTGTTTTGCTTTATTTAAAAGTTAGCCTATTTGTTTACTATAATGTGTTGTGCTGTTAGGTATCAGAATCGGTAAAGCGTTCATAAACATAGATGTTTTTACTGCGTATTACGGAATCAGACACCTTTCCACGTCAACAGAAAAAGATGGTTGTGCTTACAGGCAAGTAGGAGGGCCAACTAGTCAGAGGAACTCGGTCTCTGCAGCAGCAAATCATCTCAGCTCACCATCATATCAGTGACATTTCGAGGCTAAGAATACAACAGGCTTAGCTTTCTAGTTAGTGAACATTAATTTATAGTGCTTTAACAAAGCTACATGAGCTCACCTAAAATCTACATCAGGAAACTGACGTTAGATAGCTAGCTAGCTGATGGTCACGTTGAGGAGTTGCCTATAATGGACATGTTTAACTAACTAACTTTGTTCAGCTTACAAATGAGTGTATGGCATTTAGTTGGGCTTTCAGCGTCCAGTACGTCGTCGTCTTGAACGTGCACACACAGAACAAAACTGTAAGAGACTCTTATGCCTTCGATTTCTCTCTAGTATAAACATTAAGAGTTTTAATGAGACATCACTGCATGTCCAAACACTGCATTGAATCAACTAGCCACTGACAGGACGCAGAGCCATGAGGATCATCTAGAGTTACAACATTTCACAAGTGTTCGTTTCAGCTGAACAGCACTCACGGTCTTTTAGTGCTAATCAATAATAATAAGTGGACAACGTTTTAGCTAAATGTCAAAACAATTCCTAAAGAAAATAGTTAATAGATTCTTCAGTCAGATTACAAGCAAGCAGTGCCGGGTTGCTAGGCTATGCAGGTCTTTTCGTTTCGCACCTCTCTTTTCACACATCACTAAAGGGGTCTAATAGAACAGTCTATAATATATAAACAGTCTATATTACTTCATTTCCTACATGAAATGGTTAAAACCACTAGGCAAATTCACTAGCTAGCCAGCCTGCTAACAAACTGGTTTTAATTACACAGATTAGTAATTACTTAGCATAACACTGGCTAGCAAGCTAGCAAATTTGGCCAGTTATTCCTGTCTAATACTAAGCTAGAATACAAAGTAATAACGTAGTAATAATGTGCGGCGCTGTGTTTAGATAGCTGTCTTAGCTAATGTGCATAAACTATTATACTGTGTAAATAGAAGTAGCATTTTATGCAAAGCATTAGCGTACATCTTAAAGAAGTTAAAAAGGTTGAGATTTGCTGATCAAACTTGACCAGTCAAATTTCATTCAAGTGTTTAAATGACAGTAATTTGGAGTTGATAAATATTCTGCAAAATATATTTAAAATACTTCTATTTTGCTTTACAAAAAATAAAAGTCCCCTTTCAAGCTTTTACAATCTGAGAAGAAACAACACGAAAAAAAAAAAAAAAAAGAAAAAAGTGTGCGCCTTTTCCAAATGATGTTTTGACTGATCAGGACATTCACAGGAGAACAGTGACGCTAAACCTTATTCAAATTCGCCATTTCCTAAACAAATGATCCAACATAGATGGTGTTTTCCTAGCAGGTGTCACGGAGAACGTGAGACTTGTGCATGCGGTTCACCTCCACTCGTCCTGTGATCGGTTCTGCTCGTATTTCTCCCTCACGTGGGACACGCCCATGTCGGGGTGGAGCCAGTGGACCTCGCCTGATTGGACGTGGCTGAGGCGGAGGCCGAAACATGCCACACATTTCACCTTGTGGATGTCCACGATCTTCTGTATGATCCCCTGAGAAGAAAAAAACCCCACACACACGGGTTAACACTATTACTTAAGATACTGGTGAGTGGTATACAACTATATATTAAAATGACACTGGTGAAAATTTGTTGAGCAACTGCACATGCTTTACGGCTGGTTTATGTTTTTCCTTTTTTGAGAGACATATCCCAAAAAAAATAAATCATGTGCACAATAGCATATGACCGACAGCTGTGCACAGCCACAGCACCAAGCTACAACGATCATAATTATGCCATTTTGACTATTGGTCTCTGAAATCCAAACAAACCAAATGAAGATGAATAGCTGCACTGGAAAACAACTGGTTTGGATTCATTTACATAGTTCTTTTAAATAGGATACATATGCTAGGAACATGTGCTGTTGATGGACTGGTTTAAAGCAAAGTACCTCTTGATAATTCACAGAAATGTATTTTTAATTCGCTGATTTATACTTATTTATTTATAAGAACATTAAAAACTCAATTCTATGTGTGCAATGGTTACGTTTGTAAAAATACCTCAATTTTATAAATTTTATGCTTTAAATGTAATTCAAATGAATGATGCATTTCCATTTCCATAAACGTGTTGATATATACTGTTAGCAGTGAATTTGGAGAATATTTCCTGTAACGTTTCCTCTTATAACACAGCAATTTACCAACGATTAAAATGTGTATGTATTAAAGAATGACATGCTATTTATCCTTTTATAGCTAAATTTAATGTTGTGAAATATCCATGAAAAAAAAAAGCGAGTTCCTGTCACAGACACGAGTGGATGACATCATATCAGATATTTAATCCGATATCTACCTACAGAAGAATTAACGCAATATACACGAGAAACACTGCTGTTCCCTTAATGTACTGGAAATACACCAGCTCACAGAGAGACGTGGGTGACATCACACGAGATGACATCACCCATACTAAAGCTGAGTTCGGGGACCAACAGGCTGACCGAGTGAGTGACACTATCGCTCTGTTGTTGGCTCCAGAGAGTCGGGTCGGTTGATCTAGAGCTCGCTCTCGATGAGGACTGAACGCCCACACGCTGTGCTGCTCCAATAAGCTCACAGCTACCTCACCCTGCCTCCTTCCTGACCACATTACACGCTACAGCAGTCAGTCACTGGGCCAGGACCAGAGATAATCCACAAGGAAGCTTACTGCTGAAAAATAAATCCTGGCCTGACTGACTGCTCTCAATAAATCAAAGTGGCTGTATGGACTGAAAACCTGACAGGCGATATAAAAGCTCTCGAGTCTAGTCTAACAGCATCACATTCAGAGCTTGTTCAACCTTCACCTCCAGTGTGCCTGTCAGATGAGACGGCTTGTATCGGAGTGAAAGCCTGCTGCTCTTTCTCACATGTGTCTGGATCTCGGGTACAGTAGCACTAACTGCAGAGCCTCTCCCTGAAACACACACATGATCTCTATCGACACTGACAGCTCAGACCAAACACTCCACACAATGGCATATTCATGACATTTCTTCACCATGGCAGATCCCCGGGGTCCGACTGTGCCCCGGTTTCACACTGTAACGACACACTCAGACCACCGGCATCTCTGAGAAGGAATCTGATCTCCATTAAAAGTGAGAAAAATCCATCTGAGTTGTGAATGAACAGCAGTGAAATGCTCAAGCAAACTTTTCTTGCAGAAGATGATGCACATCTTGCAATGATATTTTCCTATACAAAATGTCTACAGAAGAGACTAGTCATACTTACAAACACATTAAACATAATAAAATGCTCCTAACCTTAGGGTCAGCAAAGTTTTAGATTTTAGAGTATGGGTTTTTAAAAAAAAAATTTTTTTTAATTTTTTTTTTACCAAAACATCTACTAAATTTAAGGTAAAAGGAGTGAATGTGACAAATAATATTCTAACAATTCCTGACACTGAGAAAAGAACAGGACTCCATTAACTCAAAACTCAACTCATGGTGGAAAGAAAAAAAAAAACAAAACAAAAAAAACAACTTATGTAAATTTTTTCAGAAGCATTTGTAAATTAAGCTGCAAATCAATATGATATGCCCTTTGAAATATGGGATTAGTATTTCAAGGGTAAAACTTCTGGGAAAGCTTAATTAACCAGATAAAACTCCAAAAGAAGGGCACCTTTGGTAACGTTCATGTCTTAAAACGTTATTATTACAGTACGATGGTATAATTACAGTATAATTATGGTATAATATCCTTTTAATGCTTGCTGATTGCATTCCATCCACTGTAAGTAAACAGTTCTTCTGTGATTTTCTCAGTATAGTAAAATGTGTCACGTTTGCGGCAGTCTGAACCCGAGTGCGATGGTTCCCGGTACCTGCCTCAGCATTGGTCTAGACTCACCACTTGATTCTATCGAACGATTCTATGCATTTGTGTAAATGCATTTGCATCTTATGTCATCATAAACGCGCATGGAGAACACAACGCAACTCACCATATTTTTGTCTTTTTTAAAAATTTTTATTATTTTGGTGCCATTATGCACAGCAAACATTATGAGCAGCAGTGCACCTCTTCCTCTTCCGCGTTCCCCTGCCACTCATGGTACATGTGTGTCGTGGAAACTAATGATTACGTTTATGGTAATGATTAATGACGGGTTACTTCACTTCCTGAACGAGTGCGGACCCGAGTACGAGTTGAGTCCACATACACAGGAATCGCGGCACAGTTCCAGTGCAACTGAACTCGGACCACCTCGTACAGGTAGTCTCGGGCTTGGTGCCGCCGTGCGCTTATCGGCCCGCACGACGGCTTTCACGTTACCGATTTTTCATGCAAAACGTGCTCTGTTTCGGACTGAACTGCCAGTGTAAAAGCCCCTTAAAACATTCCAACCACACTTTTAATCCAATAAAATAAGGAATTATTCACAAACAATGCAGACTGACACCATTCAAGTACATAGATTAAGACTTGGATTAATGAAACATGAACCATGTACAAGCTGTGCAACTATAAGCGTAAATAAATAAATAAATGAATGAATAAATAAAGGAAAATGACAGTAAACTGATTTCAGAATAGTGAGAAGCCAATTGAGCAATGCTAAGCCCAAACCTAAAATTATAGAAGATAAATTATCCCAGCAAAGCTAAATTAATAAAACCCTGCACGTGCAACAAAGACCAGAACAACTCCAATTACATAGATGGATAATCAGGCATGGCTTTGGCAGGATTTCATGTTTAAGTATTAGGTGATAGGTTAATGTCTAATGTCTCTGTGGAATCGAGTGTGTGTGTGTGTGTGTGTGTGTATGCTTGGAAAGCAGGGTGGTACTCGTTACACATTAGCCTAATTAGGGAGTACACAAATGCATTGATCTACAGCCTACATTTCCATGTTTGCTCCATTTGTCTGCATCGGTTTAAAACTTTCTCTGATTAAATGACAATTCTGGACTTTCTTCAGGATGGTGTATATATTGAGGTATATATTAATAACGTTTATATTAAACATTCCATCATCATGACCGTTTCTGCGCTTGAGGGCAGCATGTATTCAATTCCCACTGAACACGTGAATAAAACAATATGATCATTTGCAGTATTGCTTAATTAGGAATAAAAACAATTAACCTCCAAAACATTAAAGTCCCATTACATGCTGCAGGCAATGTAGCAATTAGTACAGCAGTTTGTGAAGCCTTGGTGGGATTGTCTTGTGCATTTTGTACCGTAGGAATTGTCAGACAGAGCTGAGTTTAGAGTCTCTCAGACACTTTTCTGTATGTACAATCTTGTCGTAAATGTCTAAATCAAATAAGCATAAAATACACATTATTACAGTATTACATACATAACTACAGCTAGCCATTATGCAACAAATTCAGCAGTCGTACAGAAACTCTACATTGCCTGAAGGTAAATTCACACCAATATAATTTCTGGAGTCGTAAATCTCAAAGCTGTATACTTTCATTGCTGTCGAGAATGAAGTGTAAAATCCATAGAGATCCATTTTTATCAAACCACTTTATGTGCTGTGAAATGTTAACATTACAAAAAATGTTAAGAATGTGAAAAACCTCCTTCAACCTACCAAAAGGTCTGTTGTTGTTTACCAGTCCTCAGGATTTTCATCTCAGGATGAACGTACAGTCAGTGTTATTGACTTGAGACGCAGATCATTACGACAAAGTTTGAAAGAGAAACAGAAACGATCAGTGTGTTTGACGTCACTGTGCATGAAATCGCTAATCGTTAAACTTGGAAATGAGACGGACTGAGATGTTTTGTCTTTGATGTGCCATCTAATGGATGTCGCTCTTAATCCTCCAGATTTACATAAGGCATGAAATCGATTATGTTAACAATACTGCTCGCGGAGCAGCTGCGTGTGCACATAAACATGGCGAAAGTGAAGTATATTTGCACAGTTTGTGCTATAAGGCTTTCCAAAGGTAATGGGGGGGAGGGCTTGAATGAAGGGGTTTATATTTCCATATGGAGTTTTGACCAAGACTGAAGACACAAAAGTCATACTGTGAAAGAGTAATTCATGAGGCCATGTCTAAAGCCATCACACACTCACATACCCAGACATATATACGACCTAAACAAGATTGAATCAGACTAATACCTTCGCCACACTGTGAACGTGTAAACTTTGGCAACCTGCAAATAAGCATATAGATTAGGAGACAACCTGAGCCGAGTTCTTTCAGACGAGCATGACTACAGGAACCAGATTACTCCCCTGTTCATCTAATCAACTCCCTTTCCTGCTTAAATCCAGCCGGATGATTACCTACAGTGAAGCCACCAGCCTACCAAGTTCACTTAAAGGCTTATATAACAGTGAAATATGCAGATCTTCAAGGGTGATTAAAAACCCCACAGGTTGCACACAGACTGTGTGGACGTGGCAGTGTGCGATTACAGGCTCTGATTAAGGCTCGGATGAAAACGAGACACGTGAGAATCCATCAGGGACTGTCGCAGGAAGAGGAACAAGATGTTAATCCGCCCGGTGGATGGAAAGCCCGCTGATCAATAGAGCATCTGCTCCAAAACAGACATGACTTGCTTTTACACAGCCAGGAAACAGAGTGGCTAATGAATTCAATACTTCATATCCCGGGATTTAGGGAGGAAAGTAAGACGTTCTGGGGCAGAAGCTTAGAGCTTCAAAAGTATTCTGCTACATTCGTTAACCTGGTGAGGCACAGAGTATAGCACAGTTTGCCTCTATTCACACATGCACATTTGTCATCTCAGCTTGTAATTAACAAACTTTGAACCATGAGCAAACTAAAGCCACTTTTCCACTGCATGGTATGTCTCGACTCAACTCGCTTTACTTTTCGGAGCTTATTTATCCACTGCAGTTTAGTGCTGCCTCATCGTGGGTGCCATCTTCCACTCGCCTTCACACAGGAATAATGTTATATTATCGAAGCCCTGTACAAATACACGGTCAGGCCGTATTCCAAACGCCTTTCCTGTTCTCTAAACATGGACCCTATTAAGGAGGTAAAATAAGTTAGATTCAGCCATGACAGGAGCGACTTCAATAAATGCCTGTTTGGAAATCGGTAACAAGCGAGATTTAAAAATCTAAGACAGAAACTTTTGTTGTAATTTTATCTGTAATGAGATAAATGATACACAAGTTTCAATTAATAGAATATTACCGTATGCAAAGTATGTACTAAATAACACATTTATTCAGGCACAATACAGAACCACTCGTTAAGGAGAATCCTTACTCCCTCAGTGCATGGCTCACATTTAGGGTCGCCTCGGCTCGCTTGGAACCTCGACCGAGGTGGTACTAAAAAAAGTACCAGGTACTACCCGCAGTGGAAAGCCCCCAAAAGCGAGCAAAGTCGAGTGCCATAAAACTGCAGCTGTGTGGAACACAAGTCTATGAAACTATTTAGATGTGGGGCAGACTGAGTTGATGGGAAAGTGCACACTGAGGAGTTATTATTGATTACATTAAATAATTCATGTCCTATGTGGCCCGATTCCACAGACTCCAGTTTTCTTCTGCACCTCCCCCCCCCCAAGATGGACACTGACAAGACAATGCACCAAAACATACGCCATGGTAAATAATTAACAGTCAAGTAATGGATTCTTGTATGAATGTGTGTGTGTGTGTGTGTGTGTGTGTGTTGCCTTCATGTTGCCTGACACACTGCCTCCAAGACTAATTCCATTTCATTCCATACCATTTCACTGTACAGTACTCAACTCCATTCTATTCCACTCCACTCCATCCCATTAAATAGCATTCCATACCATTATATTCAATACCATTCCATACTTTTCTATTCAAAAGTATGGCTTGAATGAAAACCTGCATCCACGCCAGCTTTTTCCGGATAGGACTGGATACACCTGTTCTATACCATTCCTTTCTGTACCATTCCATTCCACTGTATTCTGTCCCATTCTATACCATACCATGCCACTGTATTGTGTACCATTCCACTGTATTCTGTTCCATTCCACTCCATTCTATACCATACCATTCCTTTCCACTCCAATCATACCACTCCATTCAATTCCACATGCAGTTTTCCCCATTCCACTCCAACAACTCTGTTCCAATGCCATATTTAGTGCAAGGTCTAAAGAGATTTTACACTGGAATTGGACTTTTTTTTGCTCCATGTTACTCATATTGCTCTACATTGACCCCTAGTATAGCATTCCTATCTCAAGTTACTGTTAGTTGCTATGGTTTCCGTTGTAGCACCTGGAGAGTGCAGGAACTACATACTTGTCTACAGAATGTAAACAAAACCACCCATCTGAACCTAAATCAAGGGTCTCTTCCCTGAAAACAAAATTCTGAATGAAAACCTAGTGTTAGAATGTACCAAAAACAGACTTTTGCTCTTTACAATTACAGCCGTCTGTTCATGATGAAAAACCAACACGTCTATTTTGGGCAAACACGTTAAAGCCGTAACAGATCAGCAAGTCTCACCAGCTGATTTAAAACCTATGACTCCTGACTATGAATATTAAGAATTATAATACAAAGATAATTCATTTGTTAAACATGAATGACTTCCGCCTGTTTAGTGGCATTGTCTTGCTGCCATTGTGAACGCAGAGTCAGAGCGAGGCAGTGTCATTCTAAAATTCATTTTTTCCATTTAGATTTGTCCTCACTCTCTGATGTGAAAGGCACCGTGCGTGCTCTCTTACCCGGACATCGGTGGCGTCTCCATGGCGGATGTTGCTGCAACATGGGCTGTTTTCGCTGTGCTCGCTCTTGCTCTCAAAGTGGTGGATGACCTTGAGGACACGGTCAGGGGCAGGGGCGGAACGCTCTGTTCCCCCGCTGAGCCGAGACTTGACCCCCCCGCCCACGCCATGGCTAAGGCCGGGCTCCAGGTACGCCGTCGCCATGCCTTTACTGTACGCTAGGTGTCGGTCATATTCTGTTCAGGAGAGAGAGAGAGAGAGAGAGAGAGAGAGAGAGAGAGAGAAAAGAACAAACAGTTAGTACCACAAGGTTATTCCTGTGCTTATTAATTACATCATTACTATTTCATACTAATTTAAGATTTAAGACCTTGCCTTACTATGGGTTACTTTGCATTTCAATTTACACACCCCTAAGCACCGCCCACTCGGTTACTGGTGCTTCATCTAACAAGTTTGAGTCCAGCATGTTAAGCAGGTTTATAACAAAGTAGAACAATAATTCTCAAATATGCCTTTGAAGGCAGGATCGTAATTTATGAATAAAGAATGAAACCTTAAACACACATCGCTTTATGAGAAACGTCGTTTAAAAAAAAAAAAAAAAAAAACACACAAAAAAAAAAAAACACCACCACGGTGGAGTGAAACACTGATTTTTACATTTACAGTGCAGCAGGCCAGGTTCTTATCCTCATCACACTATGGCACTTTAGATCAAGTCTTGATTAAGACGGTAATGTTTTGTTTAACATACAGTGTGCTGTACACTGAAAGATTCGATTCTGATCTTACGTCATTCCTTTGAGAAGTGATGGAATGCTCTCCCATGAGGCAGCAAGGCCACACCACCCATCATACACACAGAGGCACATGCACACACACTCCTGACAGTCATCTGAGACCCTATACACCCTGTTTATCTTATAGTGTCATCAGAACACAAATTAGATGCACTTCCTCTGGTATGTAACACACACACACACACACACACACACACACAGAGCTGACATGACAGCACAGAGAATCAGCATAAGGCGAAATCTCAAAACGACAGATAAATGTCTTTGGCGTTTGGTTTCCACGTTAAGGCTGTAGAAACGCTTGCGCACTGTAAAGGTCAGTGAGAATAAATAAATAAACACAAATCTGAAACAACAAATACTGTGATAAAAACAGAGTGTGATGTGGTTCGTGTGAAATGAAGGCATAGCAGGACGTTCATGCTAATGTGCTCTGCCTTTGGCAATATAATGTTATGAAAGTAATCTTTCACGTCATTCAAATTTGATTGAAATTTTTAAACAAATTTGACAGCCCTCGTGAACCCAGTCTCTCCTTCTCCCTGTCAAAAAAACACCAAAACAAAAACTCACTAATGCGCATACAAGCATTTGTTACGTTCAGCCTAGTTACACTGAAGTTACGTCCAAGAACACAGTCAAGAAACACTTCCAAATAAACACAGAGAACTCACAAAAATTCCAAATCAGCCAAACCAACCTTACATAACATCATTAATCAAAAGGTTAAAAGGGATAAGATCTTTGTTTTAGCCGCTTTCCTACCTCTGAACAGAAACTTCAAGGATGCAGGCCATTCCGGACTCATATGGAAACACAAACACACAGCCATGTGTGAACAGAACTGAGGAGAGAGGAATACTCCTCACGTCTGTGTCTAGGACACACACACACACCCCTAGTGTCTGACACATCACCACATCCGGCACTCATTGTCGAAGCAGGCTGCCCGTGTGACTCATAAATACACCTAAACTAAAGCACTTTATCTCATGTCTGAACTCTTCACCTGGCCATCAGGTCGATGACTGAGACAGCACTTTCACAACCTTCATTTCCAGGCCATTGCATCAACACGTTCTCCAACAAGCTGGAATTAGTCTGAGAGGAGTGAGCATTGAACAACAAAAAGTAGCAAGCAAATCACAAACAGTAAAGGTATGAAAAGAGATTAATGATCTTTGTAATGAGTCTAAAATGTACTCCACAGTGCATCTCCACATCCTGGCTTCAGTTCTGATAACAACACACTGTAAATGTTTGGCTTCCCGATGGTGAGGAAGAAAAAACATGGCAATACAATCATGATTTCATATTCTGCCCAAAGACAAAATCGATTCTCCGCTTGTTTGGTAGAGCGGGTCATCATGACAGATTTGTTGAATTTCTTACTGAACCGCAGATGGTTTGTGATTGAAGATTTCTGTTAGGAGACGTTTGAGTTAAAGCTGGTATTTTTAGGCTGGTGAAGGATTGACTCCTCTATAATAGCACAGGCTGAAGTGTGTTATTCCACTTGTACCAGGGCTGCCGGCGCAACTGGGGTGAGCTGGCATTTGACCCGGCATGTTTTAAAACTACTGAGTCACCAGTGACCCAGCACTTTAAGTAATAACAGACAGGTCTGATGCGGTTGAAAAACCAATCAAATCTTCCAGTTCAGTTGGAGGGTGGGGCATTTCTCCTAAAAGGGATTCTCCTACCAGCGATAAAGGGTTAACCGTGCTTTGGCGCTCAATAATCGTGTGATGAATCAGTATGGCTAACATTTCAATATTTTAAGTGACAGATTCTGTATTCTGAATCGATTATAGGAACATTCATCATATAACATTCTTCAAATAAGAAAGTAAGTAAGGCTCGCTGGAAAACAATGTTTAGGGATGCAGACAGTTACTACAGTGACTACAGCCTGCTGAAGAATGTGGACATGTTTTCGATTGTTAAAACATTGTGACGAGGAGGAGGGAGGGGCCAGGCTGTTGTGAGGATGTAGTAATCAGCGGGAGAGAGTGATAAAGGAGCGGCTGGAAGCACCGGAGGGGGGTGAGAGAGAGGCAGGGAGAGGGGGATAGAGGCAAGAGCGAGAGAGAGAGAGAGAGAGAGAGACAGAGAGAGACAGAGAGAGAGACAAAGAGAGAGACGCATGTGCGCTTTGTGTTTGAGTTATGTTTGTGTTTTACGTTCTCTTTATTATTAAAGTTTATGTTTATGTTCAGCTGGGTTCCCGCCTCCTCCTTGCCCGCCCTTGAACTTTGTTACAAACATATTTTAAAAGTAAAAGTAATGCTATGTAACCTTGTGAACAAGTTTTTTGGCCGTTATTAGCTGCCTGAGGAGTAAGGGGCAAAACGAAGAGTGCGTGGTTGAAACAAACTACTCTGACTTCCATTAAAAGGTGTGTTGTGCCCTGCTACTGTACTATAATCAGATCCTGACTCCATATAGTGTGAAAATATACATAGTTAGTTTGTATGTTTTTATAGACAAATGACAGATGCACGTTGTCTCTCAGACAAAACGTTTGCCCCAACACTTTTGGAGTAGTGGTACCACCCCTGGCTTATACCACAGTGACTTGCCAACAACTACAACTTTCAATGAATGAAGTTATTCCTTCCTTTTCTAATTAGTGTTTCTTGACTGTATGTAGACAATAGTCAAGATCAATCAAAGGTAAAACACCACACTATTTAACGAATAGTGTATGTAACAAAGAAATACGAGTATGTGTGTAAATAATCATATATATATATATATATATATATATATATATATATATATATATATATATATATATATATATATATATATATATATATATATATATATAAATCATGCATTTTATGTTGCAATTTTCTGCTAAATTTATTTAGCGGTATTTAAATGCATTCTTAGTTCCACATATTGTGATGACATCATTTCTCCTCTACAGACCACAAAATCCATTTTCTCACCATTGTACTGAAATAGGAAGTAAAGTGACATGTTCAACTACATTCATGAATCACTTTCACACGTTGCGGTCTGCATCGAAGTTCAATTAAAGCAAACCTCAAACCACCGTTTTCAGGTGCATCAGAGTTTCTGGGTTTAAAAACAGTTCAAAGCAAACGTACTAAAACTCCTCAGGTCCGGAAGTCTGAAAATCACCTTTTATTTCCACCGCTCGGTAACGTCAATAGGAACACACTAAACATTTTTAGTACAGAAATCTATTGTCACTCTACTGCACTAATGAACACGCACATTTCACATGACATTCTATTTTGCCCTTTAACCTTACACACCGTATACGCTGTGAGTAAAAATGCGTGCTGACTTTTGTGGTTAGAATGTTTCTCGGGTGTTGTATCGTCTTTGGGCTGTGAATACGGCTTGTCAAATAACCTGCGAGTTCGTTGTATTTTCGTGTGCGTAACTATAAAGAGGATTGATGGAGTATTACGTCTGCTGTTGTAACACAGCAGACACGATTCACTGACTGATGCACTGTCTGAAACCGACATGTAAATTCACGACATACTGGATTGCAAAAAAAGGGGAAATAAAAAAAGAAAGAATAAAACAAATAATATATAAATAATCGCAAAAAGAAAAAACATTAAAAAATGCTAATCGTTGTTGTTCTTCTACTTCTTCCTCTTATTATTATTATTATTATTTTGTACTGTAGCATAAATGCTAATAAGATCAACGCTTAATTTATCAATAAAGAATTTTTATATTTTTTTTATGGAATAATCCTTTCAATATCACAAATCCTAGCTGACAGTAAATAATAAAATGATAGCATGCTAGTTCATTTGTTGTTGTTAGTGGCTGACAATTTGGGGCAAGTTCCAGAACATCTCTAATACAACAATGTAAAGCCTCTACATTTCACAGGAAGATAAATCCTAACACAAACCCGGTTTAACATGAAATCCCATTGGCTTTATTTGCAGGAACAATAACAATTTCTCCATAGTGACAGATCCAGTGGTATGAAAAGCAAGATAAACGACCATAGCAGCATACAAGAGAGTTATTAATATCCCAGACGTTCACGGTGTGAGGCAGGAAGCTGAACAATAAAGCCTGCCAGAGTGTGGCAACATCAGGAACAGTACAAAACTGAAGAGGGACAGGAATACGTTGACAGGTGGAAGCGTCAGCGTCTGTAGCCTGAGTGAAGTCGCGTGATCAGAGTCCTGTACACTGATAAGGAGTTACTGGAGCTGGAAACGCAAACAGGAAGACAGAACAGCGGGAAAGTCTTGACAGATGAAGTGCCCTTTAATATTACTGAAGACAGCTGGCTCCAGGCTCAGTGCTTTACACCAATTATCAAGCTCTAAGAACAACATTTAAAACTTGTACACTCAAAGGAGCTCAAATCTTTTGCCAGTGGCCTGATGCTGTAATACGATTACAAATCACGCATAATAATCCTGCTCTTGACATCAGCTCAAGATGCTTGCTAAGAACACGTCAAAAGTGTAGAGTTCTCTTCTCAGGAAAAACCCCTAATTACACATCGGTCATTAATCCGAACACAACCTGACATAAACCTGCTTCTGAGAAAGCAAGAAATAGATATAGAAATAGTTTAGCACAACCCACGTTATGAAATGTTCCTCCATGAGTAGCTTGCAATAGCGATTTTCTCTCTGATATGGCTTGCATTGAGGACTGACCCACCACACACACACACAGGCAAAGAAAGTGACTATTCTCTCGGACCATCATGTACAGAGCAGTGCAACGTTGTGTGTAGGGCAGATAAAAAGGTGTGAAAGGAGCACTCACTGCACACAACACAGAGACAGACAGTCAGCTAATGGTAAATTGTCTGCACTTATATAGCGCTTTTATGCAAAGCGCTTTACACCATGTCTCATTCACCCATTCACACACACACACCAATGGTAGCAGAGCTGCCATGCAAGGTGCTAACTTGCCATCGGGAGCAACATGGGGTTCAGTGTCTTGCCCAAGGACACTGCGGCAAGTGGAGTCATGTGGGCCGGGAATCGAACTGCCAACCCTACGATTAGTGGACAGCCCGCACTACCACCTGAGCCACAGCCGCCCAGGTGGCAACGAGCTAACGAGTACACAACAGATGATACTGACCTAAACATACACGAGCACAAACGAACCAAAAAGCAGACACACAGCTTGCTCAGACTGATCTAATCTGGCAACAAGGTGTCTCGGGTCCGTGCATCACACAGATCTCCAAGCAACACACGTGTCCTCCGTCCAGACCTTCAAACAGGTCCGTAGCTACCTACTAACAGCAGGACGCAGCTTAAATATTCATAAAGGCCTCAAAGATACTACTGAGATTCAACTGCTCGTCCCCCAAGGACCGTTTCTGATGGGATAACAAACGATCACGGTGTTGCTAATACTAATCAGCTCAACACAACCAATGTTTCCATGCAGCCTAATAAATCTGACTGATGGCCTAATCGAAATGAAAAGGACTTTCATGTATATACCTCAGGCTGAACAGAGTTGATCAAGTGAGAAGAATCTGATTCAATTTTATTTGCATACTTCTTTTAACAACGGACATCACCACAAAGCAGCTTTACAGAAGCCTGGATGTAGATTTAGACCCAAATGAACGAGCCAGGTGACAGTGATGAGGAAAACCCTTTTGAGGAAGGACGAACAGAATCAACAATTTCCATCTTCAGCAGCACCGAGTCAGAAACATGCACCTCGCACAACTACTGCGGAGTTTTCTTGTAAAATTTGCCATGTCGTAATTATTCAGGACATAAACACTCATGTCTGCATGAGAAGCCTAGCTCTGCCCAGACAGACGCATTTAACATGTTGGGGAAAAACAACTGTCATGTTCACACTGCCCCAACAGACACCAACAAACTTTTTACAGACAGTCAGACTGGTTTAAAAATGGATGACCCTTTTACCACAAGATTTGAGTATGACTAGTGTCTTTACGTGTCGTTCCTTACCTGTAAAGATGAAGAGTGAAACGAAAGCGGTCGTGCATGAAGCCTTAGTTGTTGCGATGTGAGAGACAGGGCGCTTACTTACATTTATGCAGAGAACTGCAGACAGAGGATGTTCAAATCAATCAAACTTTTGCTCAGTTTTGCCCCCAAGCAGTTTCAACAACTTCAAGAAAGACAGCTTAAGGTAGGCTACGTGTTAAGATCATTATTAGATTGTATATTATGAACACTATTTTTACGCAAACGTCAGTTATAAACATTTGTCACGATTTCGCTTCTTACTTCTACTTACTAAGGGGAGTGGTGTGTCAGTGGTTAAAGGCTCTGGGTTACTGATCAGAAGGTCAGGAGTTCAAGCCCCAGCACTGCCAAGCTACCACTATTGGGCCCTTGAGCAAGGCCCTTAAATCTCAATTGCTCAGTTGAATAAATGAGAGAAATGTAAGTCGCTCTGGATAAGGGTGTCTGCCAAATGCCGTAAATGTAATGTAATGTACTTCATGAAACAGAATACGGAAAATGGCATACGGTCAGCGGATGATCCCGATTAAAACCAAAACACAAAAGATCCTTACCAGGGGTCATAATAAAAATTTTATTTAAACAACACATTGAGACAAAATTGTATCCTCTTCTTTCTGATTCGTCTAGAAATGATTTTACCCACAACAACAATTTAGCACATTTTAGTTTCTATGGAGTTTTCAGGGACGCTTGCCTCATCGTCATGGCAATCGTTTGTGCCCAGGTCAAATTACGTCAGAGTTTGTTGGAAAATCCTACCACGCTGCTCAGACATTCCACGACTGAGAAATGCCAACTGAACATGTTCAGTCGATGAAACCAAATGCCGACCAACGCAAACGGACGCCGACAGGGTTAACGCACTGATCCGACAAAACCAGACAAACGTGTCTGTTGGTGTGGGTCGGCGTCTGTCGGTGCAGTGTGTACTAGGCTTCAATCTGTAAACTGAGACGCACCAATCACCGTGGCTGGATTATGGAGTTCAAATTTCCTAACGTTAGGCTCAACTGTTTGTAAATGTTCAACAAACTAGGACTTTCAATTTCGTTTAATGTGGCTCGTAAAATGTTTTGTAAAATGTTTATTTTGCTGGAATTTTTTTTAAAATTCTAACCTCAGGAAAAGATTGTCTCATATATCATATTATATTATATATTGTAAAATGACATCAAATATCATGATTCTGTAGTTTTCTCACAATGCCCAGCCATATCCTGTCACATCTGCACCTTGGGAATGTTGAGAGAAACATTTTAGTGCCTTGAAATGTACGGAAACCGCAAATATCAGTAATACTTGACCAACATCACTGAAGATTTCTCTCGTTTGAGATTAGCACATAAACTGTAATGTCAACACACAAAATATTTCATACACTTTTTAATATATTTACTGTCGTGTGACAGGATATTATTACATCCCTCTTGTACAACAAACAAACTAAACAAAGCAGCATTTATATTTGCTGGGAAACTACGAAACAATAAAAGAGACTCCAAGCAAAAAGGATGCAAATTTCAAATGGATCAAACCCTCAATGCAAACGTGTAAACTCGATTTCAACAACGTAAGAACTAATGTGACAACATTTACTGTTATTATTGTGGTCATTATGTAATGTTTGTTATTGCTATAGCTTAAAGTCCATTTGATAGAAACAAGATATCATTAAATATTTCAATTTAAATAAATGTACACACATTTTCTTCATACCATGGCTAGTGTTAAACTGACACTATAAGCAGGTTACAGTATTTCACCGACATTACTACAAGTCTGTGTTCTTACGCATTGAGAGACATTAGGAATTAGACTGGAGTTTGCATCAAATTGATACCAACCATAAAAATTCTCACGATCTAAACCTCATTATTCTTGCACCTCTATAGCATTCACGCGCTTAGAAAAGAAGATTTAATTAGTGAGAACGTGTGCAAGATAAAGCTGCTTGGTACTGAGGCTGAATCGGTTGGCGAGATTGATGGGTGCTGAGGCAGCTGCTGATGCAAAGCCAGCACAGAGACAAAAACATGGCGAGTGAATGCGAGAGTGACGTCTTTCACAGAAACACACCCACCTCCGAACCAGCGAATTTCCCTACGCTTTGCAATGCTTTTCAGCATAATGACCTGTGGCTGTGTGACTTTCCTCCAGAGGAGAAAAACATGCTTTTGCTTTAATCACAGCACTATTAAAACAAGAGCAGTCTATCAATCAGTAGAGCTACTCCATAATGGCTCAAATGATAAAATCGGGATTACTTTGCTCAATACTGAAATGATTATTTGTTCCAATTATTCAGCCACTTTATCATTTTATCATCTGTACATTATAAGCCAGTATTCTTTCACACGTATAAATCTTTGAGTCAAAAGAAGACTAGAGCCAATAAACACGCCAGCCAACTTCAACAATATCACAGCCGATTATGCTTAATTAGATCAGAAAGCCAAAAATTCAAATACGATTAAAAGTGTGGCTTGAGAAAATCACTGCTAGTGATGATAAACCAAGGGCTTGGAACTAGAGAGGTGTAAATGACAAATCTGACCAACTCTATACAAGGGGAAAATGTTAATTAATACTGAATGCTAATATTTGTCTTGGCACTGGACTTTATTACTAGATCTCAAGACCGTTTATTTAATAGATCAACTGTTTTTTGGTCAAAATGTCGCTTACATACACCCAAAGCCATTGCAATATCAACAAACAAAAGACAGCACACATGAAAAAGCCAGGTGGCCAAAGGGCTTATGGATATCAAGACATAGAAACTCACCTCTACTCTAATTACCAACTAACTATTCAGCTGAGCAACAAGTTAACCATCGCACTAAACACTCAACTGAGCCAATAGTTTTTAACCATTAAACTTTATTACATTTATTATACGCAAAATGTGGCTAATAATGCGGCTAAGACACTACAGCTCGTGTCAAAAGCAATGCAAGCCAATGGCTGTAGAGCAAAAGCTGAAGATTTAGATAGCAGAGAACAAATATATACATATATGAACAGGCAGGAAGATGACTACCTCCAGCCAGGCACATCGGGAAAGGAATGCAGTGGTTCATCTCTACCCGCATGCGAGCGGCCGACCGGCAGCCGCTGCTTTTATACACCCGCATAGGAGCCTGGGCCCCGGCTCCAGTGTTCCCCCACTCCAGTCATACAGGACAGCTGCTTACAGTCCAGCCGAGCGAGAATACAGATCCAGCAAGGAAATATAGCGAGATTCCGGTCCTGGGTGTAGCCGATGATCCAATCCAATTTGGTCTGCCAGTGGATGCTAACGCCAACCTGGCTGCCAGAGTCCAGGCATGAGAACTGACCCTCAACCAAAGAAAAAGGCCACAGTGAGCTTAGTTAAAAGTCGGCTTAGAGAACGCACCCTTAAATCACAGAGACGAGAAAAGAACAACAGAGAGAGAGGAAAGAGGGAGAGAATATTTTATGAAATGTTGTGCTGCAATAGGGTAAGAAAGAGAGAGAAATGGAGAGATATAGACCCAAGCCTGTGTGTATTCCACAGCTTCTCTGTAGCAACTGCAGAGGAAAGATGAACGAGTGAGCGAGAGAGAGAGGAAAGGAGGGGTCAGAGGAGCTCAACCGAAGCTCATTAATATGCAAATCTCCCTCTCATTCCCCATTCGGTCCGTCCCACGCCTGTTTACCGAAGCAAACCAGGCCGCAAATCAGGCCTGACCCTGCTCATGGCCCTGCATCTGCCTCTCTGACCAGTATGGCATCATGCCCAATAAACACTCCTCTGCCTCCTCGGAGCAGTTCACAAAGGCTGTGAAGAATGCAGGAACTAACAATGTTATAGTCTCACCCTAGTGGCCTTAAGCACAATCAATCACTTACCAGCACTGATGTAGGCCACATCTATCCTTACGATTGAACAGAGGCATCTGTCTGTAACCTGGTGCAATAATAAGCAGCCTACAATAAACTCAGGAACATCCTTCATTCTCACATCATCCAAAAAATAGGACAATTCCATCAACATTTAGCAATGACTGATTTGCGGTCGCTAAGGCAGTGTATGAATTTTATTACTATCAGATACACCAGTAGAGATCAGATACAATTTCTCACAATCTCAGTTGAGCAAGGTGACAAAGGCAAGCGATTTGCAGTCAAATGTTAATTACTGCAAACCTTTTGCAAAAGTATTGATAGTCACATGGGGGGAAAAAAAGAAATTCAGGTCACTTTGGACCACAAATACCAAAAAAAAAAATCACAGCACTGCTTTTAAAGTGCTAATAAATAGTTTTTCATTATTTTTGTAGAAATTGAAAAGCTACATGGTAATTAAAAAAGAAAAACCAAAAGCAAGAGCATTTTATTATTATTATTATTAAATAGCTTTGTTTTAGCATTTGTATAAATTTCAAATAAATGAAATAACTTCATGGTCAATAAAAAGCCAAACCCAACGATTAAAAAACAAATCCATTTTCATCAGGGCATTGTTACACAAATACTGATAATAAATTAAACAAATAAAATGTTAATAGTTTTATATTAAACTACTGAGCAGTGTGGGACGCTTTCAGATGGTGTGATGGTCCTGTAGTGGGTAAGGTGAATGAGTCAAGGGTCATATTTTGGAAGTACAAAATATGTCCAAAAGTACAAAAGTGTCACTTTTGGTGATTATCAGTAGTCAAAACTTTGCTGTATTTTCACAAAAAAAACCCCCCAAAACTCTGTATCATGACATGTACGAGAAAATGTTGAAAAAAATTATATAAAATTAATCGCATCTCTAGTGTGAATGCTAAAAAATGCACAATAGCAACTCTAGTAAATATATGATGAGTGAGATGAGAGGTGTGTGTGCGTGTGTGTGTGTGTGTGTGTGTTTTCAATCCCCCAGTCTCCTGCATTAGAGGTACAGAGAGGGGGAAATCGAGGGGGTGGAATTCAGCATAAAGCCGATCTCGGGTGCTTATCAGCAGGGGATCTCCCTGTGTTTGACATCCATTCAAAAGACACACAGAGAAGCCAGGAGCACGTTTCAGTCCTGCATTCCTGGAAAGCAGAGATAGCATTAAGCCAAGCCATTCACAGAGTCTGTTCCTCAGACACGACGGAAATACCAGGCCGGCTGCGTTTCAGTCTGGAATCTACTTAGACCTTCTGTTACCACACACCGAGAGCCGTGTCTCAGACTACAGAGCACTCGATACTAACCGTTTTCATTTCAGCAATTCCATCTTGTTCTCGGAAGTGCTTCTCAATTACAGGGACGTATACACTGATGCACGAATACAGCGGTGATGCACTTGCCTCTAGAGTGAGATTTCCAAATTTGAACATTGGGGAAAAGCCCATCCAGATGAGACAGTTTTAGTCCAAAGAGCCATGTATTTCAGCTCCAGCCAAAAATGTTCCCAATATCAGACTAACGCTCACAGTATCAGCTCCAGGACAGCAGGAGTCAGACGAGGAAGTCGACGGACCTCCCCCAAAACAACCATTCACATTAACAGTTTGGTACGGATCTCTCACACAAAGGATTAACACAAAAAAGGAAAAAGGGTTAAGACAGGAGAGGTGGCCTCCCCTTCCTTTTTACAAACCCTCATGTCCGGCCCACTGTCTTCTACACACACATGCACACATACAAAGGCCTTTCACAACAACGGCCATATTTCCATCACCAGAGCGGACGCTGGACACGCAGCAGACCGGCGGTGCTGAAACATGCTGCAAGAAGTCAACAAATAAATCTGTGAGCAGGAGGTGTTACTGCCACAGCTGGAGCTGCTTCATTAAGAAAGCGGGCTGTCAATGTCCCTATTGTGACAGAAAACCCAAGGGATGTGAAGTAGTATTCAAATCGTGGCTATATATTGTCAAGACAAAGATAGACAACTGAAAGACCGAACATATGGTGCATAGCGTTAGAGTGGATAACAAGTAAATTTAAAGGAAGTGCCTGTGAATGGACAATATCAAATTATAATCAGGGTGTAAGGTGTTGTCCATGAATTTCTGTGGAGGAGCTGATCCAGAGCAGATGGGAGTCGCTTCCTTTAGCAATTATAACCTGCTCTTTCACTTCCTCTTCGTCCTTCTCTTCCTCTCGGCTACAAGTCGACTACACCAGAGCGTAGAGCATTTACTCCACTAGGTTTAAATGCTTTACCGAAGTCACAATGTAGAGCAAGTCTCTTTCACATGGATCTCGACATTCAAGGGTCGCTAATCCTTGACCTTGACTATCAATTATCCTTCAGAGTCTGAGAAAATGGAGCCATAATGCCAGACCTATTGCATTTGCATCTAAAGGGGGAAATGTACCACATTAAATTGTCAAGTTTAAAATGTTACACAATGCCGGCATGATGATGTAAAAACAAACGTTTTAGCAGGTGTTCTGCTCGCAAAGCTGACAGGGTTCCTTAATGGTTCTTCAGCTTGTTAAGGGCTCTAGCATCTACTTGATAATGGACTCTCCTTCCTTCCCGACACAAGCAGAAAATGAACTCTGATCCAAGATCAGCTCTGCATACTGATAATGTCTGGGCACGTATATAAAGCACAGAAAACGAATGCTGGTTTAGGATCAGTTCTGAATACTGATCACGGCACTCAAAACAACCTTAGCATATGAATGCTGATCTAGAACCATTCCTGCATATTTATTAATGTCAGAAAACGAATGATAAAATGCTGATCTGAGATCAGTTCTGCATGCTGATCACAGCCATGCCCTCACAAGAAACAATAATAAATTCTGATCTAGGATCAGTTTGGCATGCTAATCATGGCCCAGGATGTGATGCACCATGATTAGTACACAGAACAGATCCTAGATCAGCATTCATCCATTTTGCACACTGACCCAAAGTCAGTATTCAATTCCTGATTTGCTCAGGTGTGCTGCACCATGATTATTACATAACACTGATCCTAGATCAGCATCAGTTTGGCATACTAATCATTGCGCAGCACTCAGAAGAATTTCAGAGAATGAACGCTGATCTAGGATCAGTGCTGCTCTGTGCACATTAGTCAACCTAACCAGAGCAGAAGTGCATTTCATCATTTGGGCTGTGCGTCAGCATGTACACAACCAGCCTAACAATAATGACAGTGCAGTTCAGAACACACACAGTAAAGCTTAAAGCTGAACAACAACACAAAAGACATCAACAAGTAAACATGAAGAGCACATTCATATAAAGAGCTCTCAGTAGCACTGGGAAGACTAATTGCTCATCTGTGTAGTGACTCTATAAGGGCACGAAGAAAAAGTGCTTCATTAAAGGTGACAACTCTGAGTAATTACAGAAGGCTATGAGCTCTATATCAAGAGTAATAACACTTCATTCGATTCTGCAGAAGGGAGAGCGAGTTTAGAAATAGAGAGCTCTCCACAAGCATCCTAATCCTCTTCACAAAATGTCAAAATTAATTATGAAAGCGTGAACGCATGAACGCCTACACACGCACACACGACGGCGGAAATAAATCAACGACTCGGTGGGCTGAAGCAGAATTACACAATGAAGGCTGCTGGCTTTTGCTGCAAAAATAAGAAGCAAGAGCGACAGTCAAAATGTCCAGAAGAACTGTGGCTGGTTCTGCAAGATGCTCAGGAAAACTTACAGCTCATTCCCTTATAAATCTGCACACACTGTACCGGAGACTGCTATTTTTATCTTTATGTCGCACCAAATATTGACTTTACTCATTTACTTTCATTTCACTTTACATTTACTGCTCTTTACAGTATCTTTCATTATTTTGAAGGCATCTTTGCTCTACAGCATTTCTTTGTATGTGCCTAAAACTTTTGCACAGCACTATTATACACAACCCCAATTCCAAAAAGTTGGGACACTGTGTAAAATGTAAATAAAAACAGAATGCAATGACTTGCAAATCTCATAAACCCATACGTTATTCACAATAGAACATAAGGTTATAGAACACATACATACATTATATATACTAATATATATATATATACTAATATATATATATATATATATATATATATATATATATATATATATATATATATATATATATATATATATATATATATATATACACACACACACACACACACACATATATATACACACACACACACACACACACACACACATATATACACGTATACACACACATTATATATATGTATATATATATAATGTATATGTATATGTGTGTATATATGCATATATACATATATACACATATACATATATACACACACACACACACACACACACACACACACACAACCCTATGTTCTATTGTGAATAACATTATCCATCCATCCATCTCTGTATCTATCTATATGCTTGTTATGAGTCAGTCAGTGATAACTGTATAAATACTTCCCACTCTGCTGTCATGAGGCATCGGATTGGATTGGCTTAGCAATGAGTTTGTTGCCCACTGCGGGATCCAGCTGTGTATTCTCATTAGAGATTCTCATTTCTGATAAAAACATAAAACACAAAGTATTCTCCATTGTTGATGCCACTCATATGATTGACACTGTAGCGCTGAAGAAACCCCCTAATCAATTCGCGCTGTATTGCACATCATACACTATCATACACTGCATAATAAATCAGGCAGGGGAGGAAAATGCCACTCAAACACTCTTCCTCCCCAAACGCTCCCATTTCCATCCACACACACAAAGCGCATAAAATATTGATGCCATTTACACGTGCTGCTGCTGTTACACTCACACACACCACTGACTTCTGAACACAGGGACAACAGCACCAAAAATATCTCCCACCGAACATCTCAGAGGACTATACACACACAGTTTGCACACACGCACACACACTCAGATACAGTCTTTTTAATTTCAGTTCACTTTTTAATTTTAATTTCATTTCATTAACTTCAGATTTTACTTTTGGTGACAAATAGCTGGTCACTAAATATTTGTCTTCTTTTCTCTAACTGTACTTTTGGGGTTAAAGAAATAAGGGCCACTGAAGACCAGTCTGTCACATTATTCTTTAATAATTCAACAGACCGGAGTCAATTATTCCACTTATAACACACAGTTACCACACCTGAAGACATTGTTCAGATGTTTTACATCAAGACATTGATCAAGACTTGTGTGTGGAACTAATTTATTACGCATACCATCTCAAGCCTCTGTTGTTAATTCCAAAACATTGTTTTAGAGCTAGTAACAGAGGCCTGAGCCATTGATATTGGGGAGGGAGAGAGAGAGAGAGGGAGGGGGAGAGAGAGAGCGAGAGAGGGAAGGAGGGAGGGAGGGAGGGAGAGAGAGAGGATGAAGGAGGGTGGGAGAGAGAGAAAGAAGGAGGGAGGGAGAGAGAGGGAGTGAGAGAGAGGGAAGGAGGGAGGGAGAGAGAGCGAGAGAGAGAGAAGGAGGGAGGGAAAAAGGGATGGCAAGAGAGAGAGAGAGAGAAGGAGGGAGGGAGAGAGAGAGAGAGAGATCACATTCCCCCCCATTTCATGCTGATCATGTAGAAATAGAGCAGATAAATAAATAAATAAATAAGGATACTTTTTTTTTTTTTTTACAGACTTTTCTGTCTCATTACTGCAATTTTTTCTTGCTCTCTCTCTCTCTCTCTCCAATAACTACACATCAATGCAACACATCCCCACCTCGGGTGCACGTTATTTTCTAGTAAACACCCCGTCGTCAATTATTACTTACGTATTTCTGGAAAATCGAAACTGCCTGTCATTTTTTTCCGATTACTTCAGTTAACTTGACGAAGTGATCTGGAAATCTAATGCGGTCAAGACCTGACTGGAATTACTTTAGCTGTGCATTTACTGAAAAATAACTGCACACCTCAGAACGCCTGTCAGCCAATCAGAATCAGGAATTCAACAGCGCTGTGGTATAATGAAATAATCTTGTGACATGCCTTTAATGATTTTAGTCCATATCAAACCTTACAGGTATGTTCATCGCTCCTGAAGCACTGCCTTCTAAGATGCTTACTTGTGCGACAGTACACTTAGCAAGGCATCAAAGAAACTTCACCAAGTGTGAATCAAATATCTGGGTGTATAGCAAAGAAACTGGAAACAAAAATCAGGTGACTGTTCATGCTGCGTTACAGCATAACACACTCTGAGTAAAGCGCTTTCTACCCTCTTCCACGTACAGGAGCTCATGGAATCCAGCGGTTGACTAGTGCCAGTTTTGCGCCCTTGTCTCCCAGGTGCGGACAGCCGTGGCATTACTGGGTTTTGACGATTTCATGATCTCCCGACGACCGTGATCGTCCAACATCCACACATCATCCTGTCAAATTTACGATCCGAATAGAGGCAACTTAAATCACAGCAGTACTTTACATTATGTTCTAGGACAGGATGCTGCACACAAATGTTTGAATAAATCCTGATTTCCAGTAGGGTCTCTCACAGAGGGGTGAGATGACTAATATGACAGCATGTCACTGGGATAACTCTCTTGAGAGAGGGTTTTAAGGAAGAAAAAGAAATAAATCCACTCACCTGTGTAATAGGAAATTCGTGAAATATCTGTGGAGAGAGAGAGAGAGAGAGAGAGAGAGAGAGAGAGAGAGAGAGAGAGAGAGAGAGAGAGAGTGTGTATCAGTGAGACAGTCATTTTAGCACATTTGTGATAGACATTTGGTAGCATGTGGTTTTGTGGGTCAGCCTTAATCCGTCAGGGGAAGCCTACCGCCAGACTGGCCTGGACACAGCAAACCCCCCCCATCCCACCCTCCGTCTACGCTCACACTCACAAATCTGGGACACACCCACCAATTCTCCTTATTAGTTATGGCATTATTACATATAAAGATACTGAAAACAGTAAAGAAATGTTCAGTATATAAGCTGCCTGTGAATATTAAACTGCACAGGCAGCAGGTTAAATGAATGAAAGGTTGAGAATGGACGCCAAGTGTGGCTATCTAATGTCGCTGTGGCTTAGCAACTTGGAGCTTGTTTATAAACGATTCAGGATGAACCCGAGCTACATGGACAGGAAGAAGAAGAAAGAAAAAAAACAGGTTACACAAAAAGCCAAAATAACGATCAGCCACAAACTAAAAGCCAAGAGTGATGAGTCACACAGTAACAACCTTCAACCTGTGTAGGTATGAAAGAGAGAGAAGCGTATAAGTGTAGGAGAGAAATAGTGCGTGTGCGCATGTGAGTGAGAGTGTGTGTGAGTGTCTGTGTGAGTGTGTGTTGGATAGAGACGGGAGGCAGTAAAACATCCATAACACATCCAAAACACATCCATAACACATCCATACTGCCACCTTAATATTACAATAACTAACACAAATAAAAAGTACAAATTCTGTTTAATTATTTAATCCGGTTCAATTTAACAGTTATGTATCATTCTTTCTTTCTTCCTTACTTTCTTCTTTCCTTCCTTCCTTCCCTCTCCTTTGCTTCCTTCCCCTTTCTTTCCTTCTCCTTTCCTTCCTTCCTTCCCCTTTCTTTCCTTCCATTGCCTTCCTTCCTTCCTCTTTCTTTCCTTCCTTCACCTTCCTTCCTTCCTCTTTCTTTCTTTCCTTCACCTTCCTTCCTTCCTTTCCTTACTTTCTTCTTTCCTTCCTTCTCCTTTCTTTCCTTCCTTCCTTCCTTCTCCTTTCTTTCCTTCCTTCCCCTTTCCTTCCTTCCTTCCTTCCTTCTCCTTTCCTTCCTTCCTTCCTTCCTTCTCCTTTCCTTCATTATCTCCTTCCTTCCTCTTTCCTTCCTTCCCCTTTCCTTCCATTGCCTTCCTTCCTTCCTCCCTTCACCTTCCTTCCTCTTTCTTTCTTTCCTTCGCCTTCCTCCCTTCCTCTTTCTTTCCTTCCTTCACCTTCCTTCCTTCCTCTTTCTTTCTTTCCTTCACCTTCCTTCCTTCCTTTCTTTCCTTCCTTACTTTCTTCTTTCCTTCCTTCCTTCCCTCTCCTTTGCTTCCTTCCTTCCCTCTCCTTTCCTTCCTTCCCCTTTCTTTCCTTCTCCTTTCCTTCCTTCCTTCCCCTTTCTTTCCTTCCATTGCCTTCCTTCCTTCCTCTTTCTTTCCTTCCTTCACCTTCCTTCCTTCCTTTCTTTCCTTCCTTACTTTCTTCTTTCCTTCCTTCCTTCCCTCTCCTTTCCTTACTTCCTTCCCTCTCCTTTCCTTCCTTCCCCTTTCTTTCCTTCTCCTTTCCTTCCTTCCTTCCTTCCTTCACCTTCCTTCCTTCCTTTCTTTCCTTCCTTCGCCTTCCTCCCTTCCTCTTTCTTTCCTTCCTTCACCTTCCTTCCTTCCTCTTTCTTTCTTTCCTTCACCTTCCTTCCTTCCTTTCTTTCCTTCCTTACTTTCTTCTTTCCTTCCTTCCTTCCCTCTCCTTTCCTTCCTTCCTTCCCTCTCCTTTCCTTCCTTCCCCTTTCTTTCCTTCTCCTTTCCTTCCTTCCCCTTTCTTTCCTTCCATTGCCTTCCTTCCTTCCTCTTTCTTTCCTTCCTTCACCTTCCTTCCTTCCTTTCTTTCCTTCCTTACTTTCTTCTTTCCTTCCTTCCTTCCCTCTCCTTTCCTTACTTCCTTCCCTCTCCTTTCCTTCCTTCCCCTTTCTTTCCTTCTCCTTTCCTTCCTTCCTTCCTTCCTTCACCTTCCTTCCTTCCTTTCTTTCCTTCCTTACTTTCTTCTTTCCTTCCTTCCCTCTCCTTTCCTTCCTTCCTTCCCTCTCCTTTCCTTCCTTCCCCTTTCTTTCCTTCTCCTTTCCTTCCTTCCTTCCCCTTTCTTTCCTTCCATTGCCTTCCTTCCTTCCTCTTTCTTTCCTTCCTTCACCTTCCTTCCTTCCTCTTTCTTTCCTTCACCTTCCTTCCTTCCTTTCTTTCCTTCCTTACTTTCTTCTTTCCTTCCTTCTCCTTTCTTTCCTTCCTTCCTTCCTTCTCCTTTCTTTCCTTCCTTCCCCTTTCCTTCCTTCCTTCCTTCCTTCTCCTTTCCTTCCTTCCTTCCTTCTCCTTTCCTTCATTATCTCCTTCCTTCCTCTTTCCTTCCTTCCCCTTTCCTTCCATTGCCTTCCTTCCTTCCTCCCCCTTTCCTTCCATTGCCTTCCTTCCTTCCTCCCTTCACCTTCCTTCCTCTTTCTTTCTTTCCTTCGCCTTCATCCCTTCCTCTTTCTTTCCTTCCTTCACCTTCCTTCCTTCCTCTTTCTTTCTTTCCTTCCTTCCTTCCTTCTCCTTTCTTTCCTTCCTTCCTTCCTTCCTTCTCCTTTCCTTCCTTCCTTCCTCTTTCCTTCCTTCCCCTTTCCTTCCATTGCCTTCCTTCCTTCCTCCCTTCACCTTCCTTCCTCTTTCTTTCTTTCCTTCGCCTTCCTCCCTTCCTCTTTCTTTCCTTCCTTACTTTCTTCTTTCCTTACTTCTCCTTTCTTTCCTTCCTTCCTTCCTTCTCCTTTCCTTCATTATCTCCTTCCTTCCTTCGCCTTCCTTCCTCTTTCCTTCCTTCCTTCCCCTTTCTTTCCTTCCTTTCTTTCCTTCCTTACTTTCTTCTTTCCTTCCTTCCTTCCCCTTTCTTTCCTTCCTTCCCCTTTCTTTCCTTCCATTGCCTTCCTTCCTTCCTTCCTTCTCCTTTCCTTCCTTCCTTCCTCTTTCCTTCCTTCCTTCCCCTTTCTTTCCTTCCTATTTTTTTCCTTCCTTACTTTCTTCTTTCCTTCCTTCCTTCTCCTTTCCTTCCTTCCTTTCCTTCCTTCCTTCTCCTTTATTTCCTTCCTTCCCCTTTCCTTCCTTCGCCTTCCTTCCTTCCTTCCCCTTTCTTTCCTTCCATTGCCTTCCTTCCTTCCTATTTCTTTCCTTTCCTTCCTTCCTTCTCCTTTCCTTCCTTCCTTCTCCTTTCCTTCCTTCACCTTTATTTCCTTCCTTCCCCTTTCTTTCCTTCCATCACCTTCCTATTTCTTTCCTTCCTTACTTTCTTTTTTCCTTCCTTCCTTCCTTCTCCTTTCCTTCCTTCCTCTTTCCTTCCTTCCTTCCCCTTTCTTTCCTTCCATTGCCTTACTTCCTATTTCTTTCCTTCCTTCCTATTTCTTTCCTTCCTTCTCCTTTATTTCCTTCCTTCCGCTTTCCTTCCTTCCCCTTTCTTTCCTTCCATCACCTTCCTATTTCTTTCCTTCCTTACTTTCTTCTTTCCTTCCTTCCTTCTCCTTTCCTTTGTTCCTTCCTTCCTTCCCCTTTCCTTCCTTCCTTCCTTTCCCTTTCCTTCCTTCTCCTTTCTTTCCTTCTCCTTACTTTCTTCCTTCCTCCAAGCCTGCCCGTTGGACTTCTATGAATGAATAAATGGTATATTGACACATTAGACAGAAAAGAAAAGCTTTTGTAAATATGGAGATCTCTTCTCAGACCCTTGTGTCTACAAATCAAAATGAGAGTCACATGATCACGGCACCTAGTAGAAAGAAGAAGAAAAAACTGGGTCATACTCCAAGTGTAATAAACCACGCTCAACTGTTTGTTTATCCCCAGCAGTAAATAACAATTTACATCTAAAAACACAGTGAAATACGTTACAGTGTACGTTAGACCGTGTGATGGAGAAACAGCATATTAAAGGAAAACCTGGGGATTTCTGTGCAGCACATCTGTGTGCAGCACATCTGTACTGGACATGTGAACACATTTCAGTGAGAAAGGAACAGAAAGCTGCTCTCCGTAAACATACTGATAAAAGAAGTCCAAGCCGCTCCACCCATAAAACACATTTCAGATATAGGAATGTAATGCCAAGTGAAAAAGTTGCTCTCTCTGTCATTTTGTTGTTCTTTTCTCATCTCTCTCTCTCGTATTCTCCCTACTGTTTCTCACTTTTGTTCTTACTCTTCATCTGTATCTTACATTTTCTTTCTTACATGCATTCATTCGTTCCCCATGGTTTCTTCCTTTCCCCCATTGATTCGTCCATTCTTTCCATTATTGTTTTTTCTACAATACTCCATTCTTTATTTTTCCTTCCTTCATTTTTCCCCCTTTTCAATCCTTCCATCCACAACCTATCTTTCCTTCACTCGGTCACCTCCTGGTCCCTCTAAGCACTGTGTATTTCCTTCAGAGAAATGCAAATCTAGTTGTTGAACCCTTTTAGGAAAGGAAGAACGTATGTTGTAGGCTTCTAGATAGACCATTTAAAGGATTCCTTCTGAGGGACAAAACTAAAGAAGCCTTTAGGTTTCTATATTTAACTTCCACCTCAGTAGAAGGACAGAATAGTACAGCAAAAAGCAGAGTAACAAACTAAAAAGACCGTTTGGAGAGAGCTGGTGAAGCTGCTGCATCCATGTACATCACCATGTCGAAGGCTAAAGAAGGGAGGCTGTTTGCAGGCAGAGGCTGAGTGGTAAGTACGTGCACCATGAGACAGGTCAGGACTCTTTTTACAGACAGGATGGTCAGGCTCATTTCCTAAAACCTGCTATCACACACAGAGCACTACACCACCATATTAATGGAGCTGAACTTACATTAAGGTGCCTCAATTATTTATTACACAGACTCTCTCAGACTTCTTTATGAGGTCTGATATGGAGGCCTAATGGAAGGCAATTTCATGTTTAAGCTTAACCCCACGTTCACCCTGCATGCAATAAAGCAATAAAGTGACCATTCATTTCTTATGCAAGTTGAAAACATGGAAGTGACGTAGTGATGAATTAATGATTTTATGCAACACACTACGTGATAAAACAACAAATACTAATGGATTTCCTCAAACAATTTTTCCTATAACGCAGGTTTTCAAACATCCCTTTAGTTCCCCATTCTCATAGCTTAGGGTTCCTCAAGAATTTTTCAGATAACTAATGGTTCTAGCTTATTAGCTGATTACCACATTTTCTTCCACAGAGAACAATAATGATAATAACGATAAAAATAAAGATAATCAAGACATTTAGCCATTTCATTGAACCATGTGAATGGTTCACATGACCGTCCACAGCTCACAGGATTAGCTTAGCTATTATGTCGTGAAGATCTCTGACCCTCAGAATAGCTTTCCTTAATCAACTTCCATTACGTCTTGGCGCGTGCTGTGGTCTCCCTGGTGCACAGGCGAGGCGTGATATTTAATAGACTGATCACCGCTCTCAGAGTATGAACCCTAACCCCTGGACCCCAGATTGGCATATACATCAATAAGTGAAAACAAGGACGCTGACTCAGGGTCAGAGCAACACCCCGCCCGTCTGTTCGCCTCCCAGAAATCTGTCAGACTGGCTGAAACCCAAACAGCTGCTTCACAATCTGTCAGCAAGAGACCTTTCTTATACTCTCACATATTCTGTTTACCCTCCACCTCCATCTGATCCACACGGAAGGCATACGGCTGGTGAGCTTGGAAGTGTAACCGAGCTGGGGGAATACATGCTGAATACAAGCACGGCTTTGTCTTCGCTGATGGAGCGTTCGGGCTCAGACTTCAGAAAAGAAAACTGCTGGCAGTATGAGGATCTGTGCAAAATAACTCGATGCATTTATCCTAGAGACACTCAAAAGCAGTGAAGTGTTTATCTGACAAATCTTTAAACGACTCATCATATGCAGCAAGACTAACGGTTAGTCCTCTGGGAGCAAGTCAAGCAGATGTCGGGGAAAAAAATTTTAAAAATCAGTGAAAAAGTGCAGTGATGTGCCAGCAGGGATGCAGTAGTTCCACACGGCAAGTGTTTGGCAGAGCAGCAAGACAAAAAAAACCTCTTGCTAGTCCACCTGGGTTTTATAAGCGGGCCTAGTGATGGGCAGATATGGCATCTGGAAGAACTGTAGTTCAATTATAAATGGTAAGTGGTTTATCCAAAGCTTTACACTGTTTCTCATTCACCCGTTCACACACATACCAATGGTAGCAGAGCTGCCATGCAAGGCGCTAACTTTGGGTTCAGTGTCTTGGCCAAGGACACTTCGGTATGTGGAGTCATGTGGGCCGGGAATCGAACCACCAACCCTACGATTAGTGGACAACCCGCCCCACCACCTGAGCCACAGCCACCCAGTTATATTAACATGAAAACGAATGATGTATGAAAGGTCCTCAGGCATGAGCTACATGTAAACTGTTTTGCATTTTTTCCACTCTTATTAGGGGTGGGAATATCTAGCCACCTCATATTTTTAACCATTTTTATTCAACGTACCACAATGCAATTATAACACAAGTATGAATTATGTATTGTGTTGCATGTTTGTTTTTCCTCCTATAACATACACTATGATGTATCCCAGTATAACCACTTTTAAAATAAATTTCCAGCCGTTGTAAACACACTAGGCATAACGCATTTTCATTAAAAAGCTGTCAGAAGGAGTTTTGCTGTATACTAGATGAATTTTCACAATATTTACATAGTCAAAGGCAAAAATAAATAAATAAATAAATCCACATTTGAATGTTCATGCTCTCATGCTTTCTGATTATGTCATGTTATACTGTGATGCAGAATCAAACAAGAAAGAAACAGTTATTTTTCACAATTATAAAGTGAGCTAAATTTGAAGTCACTGTCCATGCTTTTTATTTGTTTATTTATTTATTTTTGAATTTCCCTCTTTTTGTCCCTAATTTGATCACCTACCAATTCCCTCCCACCAGCCAGCTCTCCTCACTCACTCAGAGAAAAGTGCTATCCACCCTCGTCCACATGCATGAGTTTCGAGGTGGCTCTCTTGGGCCTGTGACTGTACGTCCTGCCTGATAATATTTCCACCTGATAATCTTCTTCCCATTGCCAACATAACAGCTTTACACTACATACATACAACATACAATGCTATCACTAAGCCAATGCTTATAGGGATGCATGCCACCATCAGTCACATTCTATTGCTGCTTACCCATATGTTTACAACACCAAGATGTAGCGTTAGCTAATAGTAGGCAAATGTAAAAAATTAATTAATTAATTAATTAAAAAAATAAACAATAAAAAAAACAAAACAAACTAACAAAAAACCCCACTAGTGCATGAAAACCATGAGTGCAACTAAATACTCAGGTAACAATACAATTCTTATCTCAGTACAGATTCTACAAGACCTGGCTTTGTTAAATTTGTTAAATTATATAATATTATTATAATTATCTTCTCAAGTATTAGCAAGGGCAGAATCAGTGAATCCCTTGTTTTAATCAATCACTTGGGCTTATTTCAGGCTCAAACATATTTCACCCGTCTGCTCTCTCAAAGGATGCTGTGTGAAATTTTAGATAAAGTACAGCAAGTGACATTTTAATACACCACTTACAGTCAGCAGCAGCTTTCTCTGTGACCACAGCTTCTTTTATATTTTTCATTAGAAAGGGCCAGGTTGAGCTGCACTATTTTCTGTGACCTTCATAAGGCTGATAATTTCTCTCGGACGCGTCTCTTAGGTATGCTGCTTAACATGTTCCATACAATTATAACACGATTAACCAGGACAAACTTCTCCAGGTCTCTTAAAATTTTTGATTCCTGGTGATCAACCTGATGGTTTTCTGAACATACATACATATATATATATATATATATATATATATATATATATATATATATATATATATATATATATATAAAAAAAACACCTTTTCACAATACACCATGCAAAACATACAGCCGTGTCCTAATCGCAACTATATTTTAATACAGTGAAATTCTACGAAACAAGGAACACTCATTCTCGCTCAAGGTCGTTTAGCCCTTTTCCAAGTACAAGGTGCCAAAACTAATGCTTGATCTGGAAGCGTTCTGTGCTTTTCAACTAGGAAAATAGGTTGGGAGCGTGGAGATGATCATTTTGTCAGCATGAACCCACTCAAGCAAGTTTATTTTCATGGCTGTTGTAAAAACTTAAAAGAATAACAAAATGGAGCAAAAATTCAAAAGGTAATAATTCTTTTTTTTTTTTTTTTTATGCATTGATTAGAATTCCTCCCAGAATCCCTAATGGCAAAAATCAACTTTACATGCCACAGAGGCTATACAGCAATCGAGTGGTCCGGGTACCATTTACAGGCTAATAACAGATTCATAAATTCAGCTGATCAGGAATGCAGAAATATGCCTTCAGAATACATTTAAATACACTAATATTTTGTTGCACTGCCTTTAGCTTTGATTACGGTGTGCATTCATCATAGCATTGTTTTGACAACCTTATGCGATGTCAACATTTATTTGCGTCCAGAGCTGCCGATCTAGTATTGAGGATGGGAGATTCAAACCACTCCGTAAAGTCTTCTCCAGCACATCCCAAAGACTTTCAGTGTAGTTAAAGCCAGGACTTAGAGGCCAATTCATGTGTGAAAATGAATCCTCATGCTCTCTGAACCACTCTATCATAAGATTCATCAGATGAATCTTTGCATTGTCATGCTGGAATATGCCTGTGCCGTCAGGGAATTAAAAAAAAAAAAACTCCATCGACCTGGTGTGTTCAGGTACAGAGCTGACTTCATTTTATTACTGCATAATGTTTCTGAGCCTAGACCTGAACAATTTAAGCAACCCCAGATCATAACACTTCCTCCAGAGGCTTGTACAGTAGGCATTATGCATCACTTCATGTGCTTCCAACCTTATCCTGATGCACCCATCGATTTGGAACAGGATATATCTGGACTCTTCAGACCACATGACCTTTTTCCATTGCTTTTTCCACAAATCCAATCTTCATGCTCTGTAGTAAACTGAAGTCATTTTTTCCCGATTAGCCTCACACTGATTAGACTGATTTAATCACCGATTAAACAGCTGTTTAGTCCCAATCCTGTAAGTTCTTGTCACATTGTGCATGTGGAAATGCTCTTACTTTCACTATTAAACAGAGCCGTGAGTCGTACTGTCGATTTTTTACGATGTGACTTCCCCAAGCGCTTTAAAGACCTTCGATCACGATCATTTGAGATTTTTTTCCGATCGCATTTCCTCCGCAAAATTAACAGTTTGCTGCTCTCCGTCCAGGTTTTAATAATGCGTTGGACAGTTCTTAGCCCAATCCCAGTGACTTCAGCAATCCTCTTAGTTGTTTTCTTTGCTTGTGCAGGCCAATAATTCTTCTGACATAGTTGTTTAAAAAATGAGAAGCTACACATTGCATCAGTTAGGGTTAAAAGAATTGTTGCCAACTAAAACATAGCAAATCAGTGCGATAATGACTCAATCATAGGCTCTAAACTATTTGCTTAGTTAAATCCAAAGAGCGACCTTTTTTTTTTTTTGGCCAGGCAGTGTATTTCTCAAAGAAGCTTGAACCGCTAAACCAAACTGCTGTTCAGTGTACTGAATCGAACTGAATCTTAATTTACAAAATCGCTTCTGAATCAAATTGAAACCCAATTCATCATGAATCGAATCAATTTTCACACCACTAATATAAATGAACGCTCCTTGGGAGACATAATGGTCTTACTGGAAGATGTAACAAACTAAATAAGAGCTTGACTTTCTGAATGTGTTCAGAATGATTGTGAAGAGTCGATTCATGATTCATCGGTCTCAATCACGCATGTCTTGTCTTAATTGTAATCTAAGATAGAACGACGATGACTGACTTTGTACAGTTCTCATAGCCAAAAGTGCAACTTCACGAAGGAAAAAAAAAAATCCCTTCACAGTTTTTATTTTTTTTCCATTTAATAAAACAGCTCTCACCCCAAACAAGTACTGGCTCCATCAGCAGCACTGTGTCGATGAAAAAGTGAGAACTGTAAGGCACTCATTAGATCCCTCATTACCGTCCAGCGGCATGTTGCTGGCCTGAAAGAGCTAGAAACCAATAGCTCAGGGCAATTTAAGCAGCCGTGATTGATTCTCCTTTTGCGTTTGTAGACAGCGAGAGGCTTTGTTACTGAAGACAGTCTCCTACTTTGTGAGAGAGTGCACAACCCGGCAATTTCAGAGCCGAGTAATTACACAGGCGCACAGGAGAGCACAGGAAGAGTGAGTGCACACATGAAGCACGCCGTTGGTGATTTCATCAGCCTTTCATCGGCCAAGACGGTTTTGCAGGCAGAGGTTAAAACCTTCATTTTCCCCCCTCCCCTTCCCTTCCTTTGCCCTCGTCCTCTCACCCACTACAACAGAATGTGGATATTGAGACACAGGAATTCCCCTCCTCCTACCCAGACTAGCACTGCTGCAGAAGAACACCATGTGGATCTGTGGAGATACCACAGGACTGAGCTCGGATACTGCAGCTTCCCGTGTGTGTGTGTGTAGGTCGCAGATACACCTCAGGTACACCTCACTAATCATCGATTCGATCCATCTTACAAGCTCGATGTAAAACTCTCTGAAAATTACTATGTGCCAACCAGGATATGCTAACTGAATGCCTGAGAAGCTCAAGGTGAAATCAATGCCACTATCGGCTACAGCGATGGTCCTTTTAAAGTGCTGATATGACACAGCGTATATATTCAGGAATTATGTTATTCAGTCATTGGGTCTCTTTCTGAAACCTTCTGGGCTTTTTAAATAAAGATTTAATTTAAAATCTTTGGATTCACCCCTCCCTAATTTGATGCAGCCCTATCAAACTCTTACTTTAGTATGCATTCCTTTACAGATTTGTGTGTCTACAATCCAAGATCTCTGTTCTTGTCGAAGTGATGGAGCAATTCTTCAAATATCTGAATCACAATGGTGCTCTGTACTTTTATGGCCATGAGAGAGTTATTACCAAGCTAATGAAATTTTCAATATTAGTCTTTTCAGATAATAATGTTTAAACATACTGTGGGAGCAAAGTGCTTGCCTCCAAGCTAAGTGGTGCCTGTCCAAACCAAGCATTTTGGGTGACAGGGTGGTGTAGCAGTTAGTGTTCATACCCTACAGTGACCCTGAGCTTGGGTTACTGTCTGTGAATTTCTGTGTATGTCCTCCAGGTTCTCAGTTTCCCTTCACCTCCCAAAAACATGCCATTAGGTGGACTGGCTACACCGAATTGCCCCTAGGTATGAATGATGGTAGGTGCTCTGCGATGGACTGGCACCCCACATCCGGTGTGTATTTGACGTACTGCAGCTGGCAAAAAAAACGAAGAAAAAATTTCAGAGCATGTGATAAAGTCAGCTTAAATGTTATGGCTCAGAGCAGAGCCGTGGGCCAATTGAACTATGACCGCAGCACTGAACTGCCCTGTAAATTACAACGTCCGCCGTGCCATCAGTCTCTCTCCATCTCTCTCGCCATCCATGCAGGACGCACCACAGAAGCAGTAGGACCCAATTTCCCAAGATCCTTAACCACAGAGGAGTGCTGAACCACCAGAGCTCTGACAAGGTCAGGCGCCCGAGGCCAGCAGCTCTGCGGCTGTGTACCGATCCACTCGGAGGAAGTGAAGAGACGGGTGTCCTTCAAACAGCACAGATCAGCAGCTGCTACATTACACGTCATAACAATATCCAGGGTATTGAATTAAAGGATATTACTGTGACATTGCCTGAAATAGGACACTGCTGTCTACAGCAGAACGTTCGTCAATACTCCATGACTGAACTGCGCGATTTATTCCATTCACTCCAGCCCTGTTTTAGTCCAAGTTTAGGTGACGAGAAAATACAGCAATTTTAGTCAGCAGCTATTGATCTTTAGCTATAAAAACTACACATTAGACAACGCAGCAGATGTGTTTAACTAATATGCAACACAAACGGTCTTTCATCTCTCAGGGTATGTCCCAGAGGACTGTCAGAGTACATCTGACTATATTAAACAACGTTTAAAAATGAACACACCTACAACCATCTCATCATGCTGGAACACTGATTTCATGTAACTCATCAGAATGGGTAAATCTTCATTATGGATTTGTGACACACATGTGTGCGCACACGCGTTCGCACACACACCTTCCTCCTTTTGAGTATCTCTTTGATTCCAGTCATTGAAGGCAGGAATGGGGGTGGATGGTGTGGTGGTTGAAGTATAACTCATTCAAGAGACCTCCGACTGCTACTCCCACACTACCCTACAGGCTCCTAACACACACACACACACACACACACACACACACACACACACACACACACACACACACACGAAGCACCAGGCAAGCAAAAGTGAATGTCATTACCCGGTCCTGTGCTTTGGCGCCCAGTGATCTTTTAACAGTTACTTGAACAGCAAAGAAAATGACACTACATTTAACCGACTTGATGTGCATAAATACAACATGAAGAAGTCAACACAGCCAAAAGTGTTTGTAGCATTTGTCTAAGATGTGAATTCCTACATGAAGTTAAACGGTACATAATTTGAATTATGTACAAGCTGAATTTCTCGTAAGGTTTTGAGGACAAAAGTTGAGTTAAGGTATGTTCATACATACAGTGGTTTTATCACTGCAAGTCGCAGTACTATAAAGTCGCCAGTAGGCATTCCTACTACTGGTTGCCATTGTAACATTTATCAGTGGATGACACACCTAGCATTGTACTTTTGACAACAAACCAGTTTTCTTCTGGCTAAAATTCAACTTTCTGGAGGGATAGTGTTTGTACAGGTGCATCTCAAAATATTAGAATAAAGAATTTATCATACAGAAATGTCAGCCATCTGAAAAGTACGTTAATTTATGCTCTCAATATTTGGTCGGGGCTTTAATCCTTTTGTATGAATTACTGCATCAGTGTGGCGTGGCATGTAGACGATCAGTCTGCGGCACTGCTGAGGTGTTATGGAAGCCCAGGTTGCTTTGATAGTGGCCTTCAGCTCGTCTGTATTGTTGCATCTGGTGTCTCATAGATTCTCTATGGGGTTCAGGTCAGGCGAGTTGGCTGGCCAATCAAGCACAGTAATACCATGCTCAGCAAACCAGTCACTAGTAGTTTTGGCACTGTGGGCAGGTGCCGAGGAAAAGGAAATCAGCATCTCCATAAAGCTCATCAGCAGATGGAAGCATGAAGTGCTCTAAAACCTCCTGGTAGACGCTGCATCAACTCTCGACTTGAGAAAACACAGTGGACCAACACCAGCAGATGACATGGCACCTCAAATCATCACTGACTGTGGAAACTTCACACTGGACTTCAAGCACCTTGGATTCTGTTCCTCTCCACTCTTCCTCCAGACTCTGGGACCTTGATTTCTAAATGAAATGCTAAATTTACTTTCATCTTCCCCATGATTGTGGTTGTGTGTACTGAACCATACTGAAAGATTAAAGCCTCAGGAAACCTTTGCAGGTGTTTTGAGTTAATTAACTGATTAGAGCTCTTCTCAGGTCGACATTTCTGTATTATTAATTCTTTATTCGAATATTTTGAGATACTGGATTTGTTATCTCCATGAGCTGTAAGCCGTAATCATGGAGATTAAAACAACAACAAAAAAAAAAGGCTTGAAATATTTCACTTTAGGTGTAATGAATCTACAATATATGAAAGTTGCACTTTTTGTATTAAAATATGGGGAAAAAATGAACTATTCCAAGATATGAAAGTGCAGGCGCTTGACTGTCTGGGTCCACAAACCAATCTGGAATCGCAGGGAGCATGGCACATCACGGATCATGCGCGTTCTACTGTCTTCACTGCCATTGGTAGTCACTGCACCAAGTCGCTCCGAATTTAAACTTCAATTTAAACAAATTGAAAGTTAAACTTTTCTCAACTTTGTTGCGTCACTGGACACGCTCACACCTAGTCACCAACGATCGCTATCACAGAAGTCGGCAGCTCTCATTGAAAATGTATGGTCTCAGGTAGTTTCGTCGCGGCGAGTCTCTGTATGTCTGAACATAGCTTTAAACTTGGAGTATTACCCTGAAGCTATGTCTTATGAGTGATCACATCTTGTAAGCTAGCGAGGATTCATTTACGTTGTGTTAGCTAGCTGGATACATTAGCACCAAATAAGAGAAGTGTCATTTAACTTAATAAACAGTAATGTAATTGAACTCAAAAGTCAGATGTGCATGAGGCAGTAACAAGAAACAGTACCCATGTCAAGGTACATCACTTCACCAAAAAGTGCAGGAAATAATTCACACAGTTACATTCAAAAATACATATCGAATGTTTAGCAAACTGAGAAAATCTGCTTCCTATGGGTTTTTCCTGATGGATAAACCACTCGGAAATACCCATCCTATCCAGTGAACCGACTCTCTTCAAGCTTCTGTTAGTAAAACGTCACAAGTGTAACTGCGGTACACTTTGAGATGAGCCGTGTCCTGTTCGTGTGTAGGATCTGTGTGTTATAAATCACCGCACATGTTCACGGCATAGAATGTCAGTGGATCAGATCATGTATAATGTCAAGTCCGGTACCATAATCTGGTGTTTCACTCCAATAATGCACTCCAGACTGCACATAAACACACACATTACCTCACATATGGACACGGATATGAAATTAAGATAAGATAATAAGATAATACTTAGGGTTAGGGATGATGGAGAAATTGCATGATTCATAGCAGTTTTTTTATTACTATAATTACAACGTAAGTTACTTTATCAGCACGGCACAAACTGCATTACTCGCACACAGCATCGGTGTGCAATAAACCCTTTGTAAATAAATAGATGTTTACTGATATAATTTAACACTTCTCTGAACGATATTATTTTGTTATAATAACACCATAATTTCTATCCATCTCTACCAAAAATATCAAACCCTTTTTAGTATCTGTATTTTGCAGACAGAGTTGAAACTTTAATGTGACTATCACGTCTCAGAATTTCTCATCATGATCTCATTATGTGAATTCATGTCTATATTATCCATCCCTACCTGAAATGCAGTGCATTTAAAAGTCAATACTTTTTCCAAAAAGCAGGTCTTTACCGTGTATTTCATAACGCACACGTTACCTTCAGCGTCAAGACTTTCATGTCTCTTACCTACACTCCTATGGAAAGCCACAGCTGCTGAAATGCAAAAACATCAAAAAGACCGCTTGTTTTGTGAGAAGGACAAGTCTCCATCAAAATGTCAAAGAGAACAAAACAAGGAAAGCAGCATTAAACATTAACCAGGACAGAGAAGGATGCCGTGACTCGCCCCGTTAACTCCGTGCAATGCTTAAGAAACGAGAGAGGCTATCGGTCACGGTGACAGACTATTATTCACAGAGGTTGTAATGATGTAATCGCCACTTCAGCAAAGTAGATGTTACACACTCGATGGCGCCGAGCCAAAGGAGGACAGATGGACGAACGAAGCAAGAGAAATCATCTCACCACGGCTGGACTTTTCCCACATCTACACTACTGAAGTGAGAAATCTAACAGTGGTGACAATCAGAGCTGGAAAAAGCTTTCAAATCCACATGAAAATCACCTTAACTGTCTGTGTTTAAACTGTGAGAGACACACTCAATCCTTCTCCGCAACCACACGGTAAAGCCATGGTCATGCTTTCACCTATATTCAGATGTGTCCCTTTCAGTGTGGTGCTGAGTGGGAGGGGAAAACGCTTACCGTGGTATAGTCCTTCCATTAAAGATGAGAAATCCGTTTGCTTAGAAATCCACCCCACGGTATTATACGATCCCCCCAAACCGTGCTTCTATATATATATACACATACACACACACACACACACACACACACACACACGAGCACAGAATCCACGTTTCTGCACACAGCCTTTATATTCCACACGCCTTCACACTGCAATAACAGCAAAATCCCGCCATGCAGAAAAACCTCCCGGTCGCAGATGGACGTGAAGGTAACAGAGTGTATGCGTGTGTGGAGTTTGTGCAGCAAATGAACAGTCGGGAAAAGGGGAGAAAACGGTAGGGGAGGGGGAGGAGGAGAGTTGGGGATGGGGGCGGGGGGGGGGATAGCTGGCTCATTCAGTAGCAGAGAGGGGGGAGGAGAAAAATAGAAGGGGAAGAGCAGAAAGAAGAGAGGGAGGAGAAATAAATATATATATAAAACACACACACGGAGGGTGGAGCGCACTAGAGGACTCTAGGGAGACAAACAGAGCATAGCCTGGGGTTAATAAAAAAGACAGAATACAATGAGAGTGAGGGACTGAACGTGTAAAAGCAAAAAAACGTGGAAATAATGCTAATTAATGCCAACCCATAAGGAAAGATGGATGAGTGCAATATTACCAAAAGCCATCACTTTCAGTTTAGTCATTACATGAGTGAGACTAACACACATCTGTACATGTGTATGAGTGCATGAGAGAGAGAGACAGACAGAAACAGAGGTGGTGTTTGGGCCCCTGCTCAGACAGTCATATAAATAAATGTGTCATCTGCAACGGCGGTGTCTATGGTAACCAACGGAAGCCATCAACATGGTGATGGGCTCTACGCCATTACCAACCCCCAGCGCAAACCCACAGAGACACAACATAACAACTCAAACAAATTAAAGCAGATTAAAGCAGTCGGGTGTCCACGTGCTTCGCCAAAATTTCCCTTACTCACCCTCCTCTCTCTCGCTCGCGCCCTCTCTCTCTCAGACACACACACACACACACACACACAAACCTTTCTGTCAAAGAGTTGCTCATGCATCAAGAGAGCTGAGCTGGTCAGACTGAGTGGAGGTTTGAGAGAGAGAGAGAGAGAGAGAGAGACAGAGAGAGAGAGAGAGAAGGAGAGAGATAATATCAGTCTTCATGAAGTCTGCTGGAACGGGCCATACAGTGACGGATGACGAGAGAATAAAACACACACACACGGCTCGGGTTAAAGCGAGGGTGAGACAGAGCTTTGCACTGTGCGTAAGCAAGAAATAATCGGTTTGGTTGTGAGAGTAACTCCTCCTTCTCTTCCTCCTCTTTCAGACTGGATCTGAAAATCACATCTTCAAATCAGTCTTAAATATCAGCTGACATCAGGATTTTCCCCTCACCACTCTTTTACTTTTCATAATAAGTTATAAACTATTATAAGTTTATTATATGAATTAGTTGCTGTTTTTCCTCTTTCCAAGAGCAACTCGGAACTACTCGTATCTTGATGCACCTAATCTGAGCGAGACGGCACGTGCAGTCATTACTCTCACACCCTTTTCACTTCTTTCATATATCTAGTAACGATTTGTTTATTAATTGGTAGTTGAATATTTAGTAAATCTAACATTTGTTTAGGACAAATGTATTACTTCTCACTACAAGTGATCATTTGGGTCATTCAAAAATTCGCTCACAGCTTCCCAACGTTGTTTCCCCCTTTTTTCTCCTGTAGTCTCACTGAGCTTCAGGTGTGTGTGTGTGTGTGTGTGCCAGGTGGTACAATTTCTATGCACATTAGTCACAGTGGAGTGATGTGAAGGAGGGATAGTGGGGCTCTGTTTTATATAAATGATGGCTCAAGTGCAAAATCAATTTTTCTTAAATCAAAATGCATGGAGAAATGAACAGAGATCACGATGAGATTTTTGATCATTCGATGAAATGAAATCCTTCAAATTTGAGGTCAACTGACATGTCATACTGATTGATTTTGACATTATAAGAGCTTTAGTAAAGAAAATATTCACATTTGTCAGACTACAAGGCTTCTCTATAGCAAAATATGTCTTTATTTACAAACTCTACATTTAACAGATGAACCTGAAGATTCATTTAAATTGTCCTTATCACACCCGAGAAATTAAAATCATTTCCCATATCATCCATATATCTTTAAAATAATCGTAATGACGTAATTTGATAAATGCCAAATATAAAATATGACAAACTGTGTTGATCTCTTATAGTCAGTGTTAGCTCTTCATACGGCCTAATGCTTCTCACTTAACCAGCAGCATTAATCAACGATAATTAACACGAATTGTGGTGAAGATTAGAGCACTGCCTATTCAGCCATGCTCCAGCTCTGGCTCATCTTATCCCTAGCCTTCCCACAATGCCCTGCAGCGAGACAGAGGGGAGGATGGTAGACTCTTCTGTAAAAGCACATCAAAGCCGAGCAGCAGGAGACCTGTGACCTCCTTGCAGTATGGTAATGAATGAAATTGGGCACTCTACATATTTAATAAAAGCGTAAGATTCCAGAATAAATGATACTTCTCACTACATTGCTCTTTAAAGAAGAAATGACACGGGTGTTTGTTCCCGGTTTCTGGGAGCCAAACATTTGGTCTAAATAACATCCCACAGTGTCATAAAGAGCAGATGTAAGGAGGCAGCCAAACATCTTAATCCGGCATTCACAGCTTTTTTATGAGCATCTTCATTTCCTCAAAAGTCACTGTTCGACGGTCAACAGAAAGCGCCGACGTCCTGGAGCATTTCTGAAGCACATAAACAATGCATCAAAATCCACATCTGCAGATTAACCATCACATGTGGCTTCAGTTATACATTTCCACGTAAGTGTGTAATCTGCACAAAAACTGACAGCAGACGTGAGGGTTTAGTGAACATGAGGTGAGGAGAGTAAACAGGAAGGAGGCATGGTTAAACAATACAAACTCCAGAGACGGTATCCACAACACAAGTGCCCTGGTTTTTACCTCGCCGTGGCCATCGCTGAGCTTTAATTACACACAGGCTGCCACAGACACACTGCACAGTGCCAGAGAGCCCCAACATCTGCTACTCTCTCGACCTGATCCGGAACCAAACAGAGAAGACCTCAGAGAGGGAACGCTAGCCCTCTCTCCCTCTCCCATCCATCCATCTCTCCCATCCATCCATCCATCCATCCATCCATCCATCCCTCCCATCCATCCCTCCATCCCATCCATCTCTCCCATCTATATCTCCCATCCATCCATAGATCCATCCTTCTCTACCCATCCCTCCATCCATCCCATCCATCTCTCCCATCTATATCTCCCATCCATCCATACATCCATCCTTCTCTTATCATCCATCCTTCTCTACCCATCCCTGCATCCATCTCTCCCATCCATCCATCCATCCATCTCTCCCATCCATCTCTCCCATCTATATCTCCCATCCATCCATACATCCATCCTTCTCTACCCATCCATCCATCCCATCCATCTATATCTCCCATCCATCCATACATCCATCCTTCTCTTATCATCCATCCTTCTCTACCCATCCCTCCATCCATCTCTCCCATCCATCCATCCATCCCATCCATCTCTCCCATCTATATCTCCCATCCATCCAAACATCCATCCTTCTCTACCCATCCCTCCATCCATCCCATCCATCTCTCCCATCTATATCTCCCATCCATCCATACATCCATCCTTCTCTTATCATCCATCCTTCTCTACCCATCCCTCCATCCATCTCTCCCATCCATCCATCCATCCCATCCATCTCTCCCATCCATCTCTCCCATCTATATCTCCCATCCATCCATACATCCATCCTTCTCTACCCATCCCTCCATCTCTCCCATCTATATCTCCCATCCATCCATCCTTCTCTTATCATCCATCCTTCTCTACCCATCCCTCCATCCATCCACCCATCTCTGCCATCCATCCAATCCATCTCTCTCTCACCCCAAAAATAAACTAAAAAATAAAATTTTCAGATGCTTTTTTTTTTTAAACTCTGGCATGCAATTATAAAGCTGCCTGATGGGAGACACAAGATGAAAGAACCTTGAAATAAGATGAGATTTTCCTAATATGTAAATTACCTCATACATTTTGGCACCATCAGAAGACCCCATTACTGAAAACGCTCCGATTCTATCGGCCGTATACAGTCACATCAACTTAAAAAATGAAGCATGATACAAAACTTTTATGGCAAATCTGTGAACTTAATGAACCTATAGTTTCATTCTAAACAAGCCTACAACATCTATGTAGGGAATAAAACACGTGGGGACGTGATGTTACGAAACATGCTGGACGTTCGGTTAAGAAAATAATCCATGTTAAATACAATCTAATGATTATAATATGAAACTTAACTGCGAGCCCTTCATACATGCATATCATCATCATCATCATCATCACAGATCATTCTCAAATCTTCCTCCATATTTACCTAAAGCTGGCCATGTAATGATTTATAACACAATCATCCAGTTCCTTTTTAACAGAATTACACAACTAGTATAAATTTTTCATCCTTAAATCACCGCATCAGATCACAGGACAGTCCAATTTAAATTCCTCATGGATGTGATGTCACAGAAGTGATGAGCTGAGGGAAAACAGACTAACAGGTGTGAAGCCGCTGGATATCAGAACGCAAATGGATCTCTGCTTTACCAATGATCAAGACTTGAGGGGGGAAAAAAATAATAAAATTCAGCCACTCATTTTAGTCCAAGCTTAACAGCTTGTTCAGCACATTTTGACTCAAACTGCTTTTTGAGCAAGGCACAACATACTGCAGGGCGGGCTTTGCCAAAATGTAAAAAAAGAAATAAATAGAAACCTGATTACAAACTGATCTTCCCCTACAGCAATCCTGCACTTTTCAATATGCGTGCTGATCATGAGTCAGCTTTATCTGGTGTATGGGATTTATAGATTAGAAAATGCACTTTGCTGCTTAAAAGCATAATTAAAGGGGAAAATAATACAACCAGAACATTGTACAAGATGCGCCCAATATCTACATACCGCCAGATATTATACCACAATATCAAACTACACACATAGGCCGTTATCACAATATCAACTAGGTTTGGGACACTGAAGTACAACATCGTCTAGTCGTGTGGATGGATTAGAGTATTGTCAGGAGCTTGGGCATGGTATAGGATTTATCCAGTGTGTTTTGAGGCTGGAGGTTTCTCATCATCGCACTATATAAAAAACATACTACTACTGCCTTTATATAAAGAAAGGCTTTGCATTCTGTACATTATACAGGCAGGAGAACTCTCGATGTAAACAGTGCATGCTTGCTGTCCATGTTCCACAATGTCAAGAAGACAACATTTGAAAAGCGCCAACAGCAGCAACACGAAAGACGTGGAGAGACGGAGAAGCAGTCTAGTCCCAGACAAACCGCCACATATCCTGTTTATGGGGTCATATACAGCATACAAGTTGTACAACATGTATTTTCTCAGTTTAGTAGAACGTATGTGCACCTCTAGTACCGACAGACCAGCTTCAAAGGTGCTCAAAGACCTTGTAAAGAAAAAGCCCTTTCTTCAAGCGGGATCAGGAGCACAAACATTTGTGCATAGGATTAAGAGCATAAACCTATTTTCAGTTTTAGTATATTGCATCTTTTCATGGCACAGGTTAATTCTTTTGCTCAAGATTACACTACCATCAGCAATCATTCAGATTCAGTCCCTCTCTCAGTCTCTCGACAGATTTCACGTCAAAATTCCAGCAACGTTCTTTTCATCAAAACCCCTCCTAGTCCCCACTGAGACAGACGTCTATAGATACATAGAGGTTAAGCGTGATCGTGAGAGACAGAGACACACTGCACGTACACTGCTGCTTATCTGTTTCGGTAAACCTCTGCCTGCAGGCAGTTCACCTCTGATTAAAGAGAACCTTGTGGTGCTTGGCTGGGGGTGTAGCATAAACCCACAGCACCCACTAGTGGCTACTGCAGCTGTGCTTTAGCTTTCTACAATCTGTCAGTCTCCTCCGGGTTTATCCAGCTTCAGCCTTGCCAGTCACAAAGAGCAGCAGAGCCAGACAGCTCAGAGGCATGTAGCAGACAGTGAGGAGACCGAGCAGAGCTCTGTTGGAGCCCTGAGGAATTCACTAGGTTTAACTGGAAGTTAAGTACTTCAACAGGCTACACTACCAAGCTCCAGAAAGCGTATGCTATGCAATATATCACACCACCATCCACAAATAAGAACAGTGGAGTTAAGTATTATAATTATAAGGCTATGCTTTACAGTACATATACATAGTAATCACTGTAAATGGGCATGCACACACACGACAGGCAACGCTACAGTTTTCGGCAAAGCAACTGTGTCTACTACATAACAACAACAACACGGAAAAGGTTTTCATGAAATTTACTTACAATAGTAAGTCTAAGGATAAACATAAAACTACATACAGCTGTTACACACTGTGACTCCTTTCACACCTGGCATGAACATGAGTCTTGGGTGATCTGGTCATACAGTGCTAAGTACAGTGAACACGGTCCAATGTGTCTCGGATATGATCAGACTCAGACCACCTGCGTGCACTTGACCACATACGTAGTGTGAATGCAAAAGCATCTCGAGGCATCCTGGACAGCACAGAAGGACCACCTAATTGAGTGCATCATTGCCCTAGCTGGAAAAAAACGTAATCGTGAGACAGTTTGGATATTACACTGAAATACAGCACTCTCTTCCACTAGGCTAACGGATAAAGGCGATGCTATAACGGCAGAGAGGAAAGCATCTGCTTTTTCTAGCTCCTTTCTCGCAGTTACGTTAGCAGGCTACATCATCGAAATGTCAAACAGCCTATACAGGTACATGAAATTGTTGGTTAGCACGTACGCCTCACACCTCCAGGGTTGGGGGTTCGAGTCCCACCGTGGCCCTGTGTGTGTGGAGTTTGCATGTTCTCCCCGTGCTGCAGGGGTTTCCTCCGGGTACTCCGGTTTCCTCCCACAGTCCAAAGACATGCATGGTAGGCTGATTGGCATGTCTAAAGTGTCCGTAGTGTATGAATGGGTGTGTGAGTGTGTGTGTGAGTGTGCCCTGCGATGGATTGGCACCCTGTCCAGGGTGTACCCCGCTTTGTGCCCGATGCTCCCTGGGATAGGCTCCAGGTTCCCCGTGACCCTAAAAAGGATAAGCGGTACAGAAGATGGATGGATGATTTGGGGGACATATCTGCACAAAAACAAACCCGGTGGAACTGGGACTGATGTGAGGAATGTGTAAAAATGATGTATGAAATGTAAGCATTCATAGTGTCCGCTGTAAAAACATTTCGGCTGTCCGGTTGTGAGCCGATCGCTCAATGATGGATGTTAGTGCCGAGGGTGAACAGGGCCTAAGGGTTGGAACACCTTGTATTTTAAAGTCATCTAGCACAGCTTGCAGTCAATGAACCGGAAAGTTGTAGCTCACTGGTTAAGATGCCAACTGGTCAGAAGGTTATGAGTTCTGATAGGAAGGTCGGGGGTTCAAGCCCCAGCGCTGCCAAACTGCCAATGTTGGGCCCTTAAGCAAGGCTCCTGGGGCGCTGTATCATGGCTGACCTGCACTCTGACCCCAGCTTCCGAACATGCTGGGGTGGGCGAAGAAAAGAATTTCACTGTGCATATGTATACGCGATAAATAAAGACTCATCATCATCATTATTTAAAATCTCAGCACTGCCACCTTGGGCAAGACCCTTAACCATCAACTGCTTAGTTGTATAACTGAGTTGAAAATTGATAAATGTAAGTTGGTCTGGATAAGGGCGTCTGCCAAATGCCATAAAATGTAATAAATGTTACTAAAATTGGCACAATTGGCTTCGCTTGGGTTGTTTATTGCACAGGGCTCCCCACAAGGCTCCATTCAAAATAAGCCACCAAAAAAAATGCGACATCTAATCGGTGTACAAGATATTCACTAATCAAAAACCATATTAGTGAGTATGTGCTTTTTTGAGTGCCATAAAACGCTCCTGAAGCTTGCTGTGATACGTTTACATGCTGATGAAGGTGGTGGAGCTGTTTACCACACGCATCTAGGTGCAGTAACGCAGATCAGCGATCAGGTCACTCATAAAGCCCCTAGTGTTTCTGAGAGCAGAATGAGAGACAGCCGTGTCATCCTGCTAAACAAATGAGTTACAGTGGAAAGACCACAAAATCCACACAGATAATCTCCACTCTTTCTCTCCCTGCATTAACATTAACAATGTCTTGCAGTGACAGCTTCCCTACCTCTATTACTTCTTTCTCTCTCCATTACTCATTGTGGAGTAATTATGGGGTCTGAGCAGGACTGAGTCACATGCTCTAGTGTACGGGTTGTTGGGAAATGTGGAGATACTGATGTTTCAGGGAGAGATGAGGTGAGCGCAGATGCCCCAGAGACCTACTTTACACTGCGGATCATGTCATCAGAGAGAGAGCACCAGAGAGAGAGCATGAGAGAGAGAGCATGAGAGAGAGAGAAAGAGAGCAAGAGAGTGAGAGAGGGCGAGAGAGACAGCATGAGAGAGAGCGAGAGAGAGAGAGAGCACAGGCAAGACAGGCAAAAGTAGGCAATTTAGTTGACGCTAATCTTCGTTAGTGTTACCGTACTAGTGTTACTAATCTTTTAAAATCCTAAGCAGGAAATGACACTTGTTTATTTGACCCAATCAGCTTAATTGCAGACGCATTACACATACTGACACAAAAAAAATGTATACTTAAAAAGCAATACTAACATAGTTAACTCCTGTTATATATATATATTACATGTATATTACTATATTACATGTAAACTGATGGAATTCTTTACATTTTTTTTTTATTTATAATCTGACCATCATCTACCGACTATAGGAGAGAGTCTTTCTACATTTGATGTGCCATCATGCTTTGTGTGGTGGTCGCGAGACCAAATGTAGAAAGACTCTCTCCTATAGTCGGTAGATGATGGTCAGATTATAAATTTAAAAAAAATGTAAAGAATTCCATCAGTTTACATGTAATATAGAAAAAAGAAATTAAGGGTCTACAGGAAAAAGTTGGGGGGGCCGGGGGACTGCAGGAAAATACTGCTTTTACAGTACAAAGCTTTTAGGCCAAACATGGTATATTGTCCAGTATCAATGTGGTAATTAAACCTCCAGATTTGGCCAAATAAAGTTTTTAGGACAGAAAAAAACCACTATTGCAGTCATATGGTGCAACTGATTATGGACCCTAAGCGATACATCTTTGGTCAGTTAGAGCTCACTGGGTTCTGTGAAGGTGCATTAAGGCCAGGGTTATACCCGTTTTTAACGATGCATGACCAGCAAAAAAAAAACATCTCTCTGTTGATGAGATGGGTTTAATGGCCAGATATACCCATGTTCTCAAGATACTCATTATCACACCCTCTTCAACACCTGCCATCTTCAATGTTTACCTTGTTGTGCAAAATCAGAACATGATCAAAAGAAGGTATTTTGGCTCTAGCGCGCATTGCTTCTAATCATCTAGATGTACAAAAGTCATGCAGGCGAGTGAGTCAACAGTCGTGCTGCTTACAGAGCACAGTGCTCACTGACCATCATGCCGACATGTAATGCATGTTCATGTTACATGTTTTTTAAATATATAACAGTTGTAAGGTTAAATGGTGGACTGTACAACTAATATTTCAGAGCACATATACATGTAAACAGTTCACTGAAATGTGCAGCCAGAATAAATCCATTCAGATCGATAGAAAAATCTGAGTGTAAGCACAGCCTCTGGAAGTTTTCTAAGATGTTTCTCCATTCCTGGCTGATTAAAAGGAACATTTTTCCAGACTCTAAAGTAAAAGAAACCCTTCTTCAATGAGAAATGAATGTTAAATTGGCAGTATGGAAGCCAGATGATGAGCTGGACTGTGTGGCCTCCAGCAGAGAGGCTGAATCTACACAGTAGTCCAGATGATACGTATCATGCAAAAGAAGTATCATGCAGAGACGAAATAGATGGACTTGGACTAATGTGAAAAACTCAATAACCACACAAACATGCTGACTCTGAGCATTGTATCTTTTTAGTCATGCAGTCAGCAGTCTCAGTGGTGCAGTGAAACGCCTGCACAGTCGCTTCATTCATCATGAGGGAGGGCCGCGACACGGACGCACTGATGGATTCTCTCCATGTCTCTCGCTCTCTTGCTCATCCATCTGTCTGTCCTTCACGGAAAGCCACACCCCGAGACCATGGCCTTGCAAAGATATGAGACGGAGGTGGGGAAAGTCACACATGTACTGCCAGGGTGTTGGAGTGTGGAGTACAATGTGTGTGTGTGTGTTTTCAAAACCACAGACCAAGCAAACCCCTGAAGACATGGAGTGATACACGATGAGGTCATTTCCTCCCATTGTGTTGAAGACTCATGACTTGCACCAACACACTGGAATGTGTACTAGCTATGCTAAACACAAACTTAAAAGTGGAGGATGCAGATTCCTGCAAAATTTGGACATTCTTTGCTCCCCTTCTTGGGTAGAGTTTGGACGGCTGAAAGTGACAATAAAAATTCTGCAATTGTTGACACTTTATTTTACACCATCAAATGTGTTGTTAGTGCATATTAAAAAATAAATAAATAAATAAACAAACAAACAAATAAAGAATAGCTCTATGGCTCGAATAAATAAAGTATTATTACTGTACACGTTTAAATACCATTCATGAAGTTTATCTGTACTGAGGGGTCCATGGAATTAGTTTTCCAGTTAAACGGGTCCTTACTCACAAAAAGTCTGAGAACTTTAACTGAGCTTTAAACTGGGTTTTAGCACAAAATCAAATGTTTATGACTATAGTGGCACTTCCTTATATACCCACATTAGGTGTTATAGTAAAGTGAATATTATCTTGAGAAAGAATTGTGGAGAGAAAGAAGCGTGAGTGTGAGAGAGAGAGAGAGAGAGAGAGAGAGAGAGAGAGAGAGAAAGAGAATGACAGGGTGTTTGGAGAAGAGGAAAATACCTGTATGCTTTCTTATCTCCCCAGACACACACACACGCTGTAGTTTCACACTGTGCTGGACGAGCAAACTACAGATGAGCGTCTCATACCGATACATATAATCTCTACACACACTCCCATGTCTATCAAACACACTGACAGAGATAATGCCCTAAAGGATCTGACTGGACCTTTTGGGGAAACGTTGTCAAATGCTAGACATTATAAAAAGACACACACAAAAAAAAGATAATAATAGTGATTTTGTGTAAATTCTAAATGTGATTTAACTGTAAACAAGAGAAGTACATGATAAGTTCCCACTGGAAAATTAAAGACAAAAACAAACCCTCTATTAGGCCTATGTCATTTAAATTTCAGCACACAGTTTAATCTCGCTTAGTAAAATTATCACCTGGTTTTCAGATTCAGTTTCCTCTTGCAGCAGTTCCTTTTATTGATGGATCTTTAACGACTTTAGCAGAAAACACTTTCACAGCAAAAATGTGGAAGGACCTTTGTGGTGCAAAATGCTTACTCATGGGTTGTTTTTTTTTGGTGGCTCCAGCACACGATGGTTAAAGCACTATGAAACAAAAAGGGTTTTAGGGAACTAAAAATGGTTATTCAGGTACTGAATCCCGGACTATTCACTACAATATCTGCACAGTCTAACTGCTTTACAAGGTTTCGGTCATTAAATCTGTCTAACTTTCACTCAACATTACTGTAATCTTTATTATTGACAGAGGAGTCCTCTAGAAAACCCGTGCCGTGAATTGTCACAGGTTTAGGAGCTGTTTTTAACATTAAAACACTTACGAATGAGAGCTAGCATACCATTTTTAAATTTCCTCTGAATCGGACAGTCAGGAGCTACTTTTAGCTTTACGGTTTATGTTAACACAAATTCTGTTCTGAATGTCACCGTTTTTCGTTGATTATCAATTTTGTGTTCAAAGATTATTTTCTGAATATTGGTGAAGACAACATTTTATCTGTCTACACATTCGTCCTCCCTTCTCATAACTGCCCATATAAAGAAGAGGAAAGGAGGATGCATGTAATCGTGAAGGTGTCACCGATGGAACAGAGGCTGCTGGGTAAATCTGGATGTTGTGTGCGCGTGTGCGCGTCTTCTCAGCATCCTGTGCAGCTTTTATTTCAACAAACTGTCAGGGATCCAGCTCTGGACAGAATAGTTACAGAATACAACTGTCATCTGTTCTTCACGCGTAGCTGAGCACTAAGCTTCTTATGGTCATTGCAATAAAGTTTAAAAATAAGGTTTCACCACTTGGCAAAATGACAGTTTCTTCACTGTCAAGCGTAGCAAGATGTTTGAAAACATACTGAGGCCAAGAACATGTCTGATCCAATGCTGGACATGAGAGATGTGCAAGAATGACACTGAAAAGTGCTAAACCTAGAGCTGCAAGAGGATCTGAGATATGATAACAGAGACCAAAGCGATGTGCAGTTTTAGAGAAATAATGACGGATGAGATTGTGTGATGAAGACATAGGACGCAGGTGTGCATGTAGGTTTGATTTTAGACGTCAACATGCTCCGGTACAAAGTCAGTCTGGTTTCTAAGGCAGTATTACCATGCACCCGTTTCCTATAACAACTTTTCTAGCCAAATTCGAATCCAGCTTGAAAAAAAGAAAGTAATTTTACACGATTTTACAATTCGAAGCATGGGGGATGAGACAATCAATCAAAGCTGGCGCGTAGAACCTGGTTCACGCTACGGTTTCCGTTTATTGCCTTAAGAGTTATGGATGGTCATGTTGTGATATTTGAAGACATTACTGGAACTACTCGAACAAAATCCCAGTAGTATCACAATTACAAAACTATTAAATGAATCTATGGTTTCAATGATATTAAACAGGCAAAGAGAGGAAAATTATGCAACTGATACCAAAAGTAATATTAAAAATCTGTCCAATCCAATAAAGTACTGCTATAACTGATGTTACAAGCAATACACTTGCTTGTAAGTATATTACAACACATCACAATATCAATATCATTTCATATATTGCTGAGGCCTACTGATAAGTTCATGAAAATGGACCAGGCAATTATTGTAACCTTATATTATAATATGACCACCATAATGACCATCACATATAAAGGTATACGAGTAGCTCCTACTTTTCACATATTTCTCAGTAAACGGGTACGTAACAGCATAAAGACCACAGCGTGATCACCGTTTCACAGTGTGCTTTGCGTGTACGTTCCTCCACAGTGCTGAATGTGAACGTCTGGCTCTGTTGAATAAGTCATGCCACATGCAGGTGCGAGGGCTCGTTCCCACAGGAGCCATTGTGTTCACTACTACACTGTTATGCTACTCTTTATAGCATAAACGTAGTTCCTCCTGTTTCCTACAAACACCGTGAAAAAAAAACAAAACAAAAAAAAAAACAAAACCAAAGCACCATGCCCAGTGGGAAAACTCAATGTGCTCAAGTGGAAAAACAACCATAACAGAGAGGAAATTATTTATAATTGTTATTGCAGGTCTTTCAGATGATGTAGTTTCCTCTTAATGATGGCAGGCTGTGGCAGCAGCAATACTTGGTTTTGTTTACAGATTCAATTAGAAAACCCTGGTAGTCTTGTTCTCATTCGTTTATTTATCGATGCGTGTATGCACAGATATATAGACAGAGGGACAGATAGAAGGACAAAGATATGGACAGAGGGAGGTAGGAACGAGCATGTGAATGGACAAAAGGCAGGTGAGACAAACATCTGGATGGACGGATCAATAAATGTGGATGGACAGGTTGCCGTAAACCTGTGAAGAGACATCTTGACGGACATGAGGACGAAAACGAACAGACAGGTGGACAAATGTGGTGAACATGTAGCCAGATGGGAGGACAAACAAAACGTGTATGGATGACCAGACAAGTGAACATGTCACTGTATGAACAAATGTGTGGATGAAGGAGTGGAAAAACTAACATACTGGCAGACGGACTGTTGGACGAACAGGCAGACAAACTTATGGATTAATGGGCAGACAAACATGATGACAGGCTGGAGCACCTATATGTTAAGGGACAGGAAGACAAACATGTAGCCAGATGGGTGAACAAAACATGTAGGGAGAAGGACAGGTAAGCGAACATGTGGATTGACAGGTGGACAAATGGATATGTCAGTGGACAAGCAAACATGTAAGTGGATGTGTGGACAAATGGATGTCAGTGGATAAAAACATGTCATTGGACAAAGACACGTGTAGGTGGATGCGTGGACAAATGGATATGTCGGTGGTCAAACAAACGTGGATAGACCTGTGACTGACCAAACATTTGGATGAGCACGTAGACGAACGTTTACGGACAGGCGGATGAACAGACAGACAAGTGAATTTACACACTTCGCGGTAATAGCACCGAAAACGGAAAACGAGCGTCCGAGAGAAATACATGTATTTCGCCTACTATATAGTAGGTAAGTATGCGGTATCGGACGCAGCCATGGTAACCGGCGGAGCTGCTGCTTTGGCTCTTGTTGCACGGTGCACCCATGAAAAGTTCCTGACTGACTACCTGTTAGGCAGCGCGTCAGTACCGGGTTGACCCGATACTACTGGTACTTATGAAACTCTGGTACCGTCAACTTTTTTCTTTTTAGTACCGACTTGGTAGCGAAGTACCGGTACTTTTGACAACCCTACAGTGGACAAACAAACGTGGATAAACCTGTGACCGAACAAACATTTGGATAGACAAACGTTTACGGACAGGCGGATGAACAGACAGAAAAGTGAATATACCGATGGACAAATACACAGATGGATGAACATTCAGATGGACAGAAAGTGTATGAATGGATGGATCTATTGATATATGAATATGTAAACACTATGTATGGATGGACTTCATTAACCATTAGGGAGAATAATCTGTCCATTCAGTTCTAATATTCAATCTACACGTAGTCCAATATAAAATATGTATAATACAATACCTGTTTAAACGCTCCACATGCGCCTGTTTGTCTTGAGTGACATTTTAAACAAAAAAATGATCATCATATTATTAAATGTTATAGAATTTCTAGCATGCCGTGCAGGTGTGTGCGTGTGCGTGTGTGTGTGTGTGTGTATTCACAGTTGCTTGTTAAGTTCTCAGCTTGTATAAATCACATTTTAAAAGAAGTAGCTCTTCTAGCAAAGAGCAGGTCTGCATACACAAATATAGGACTCCTAATCAAAACATTAGAAAACACGTGAGCGACAATACAGGCAGTTAAACTGAGGTGTTTCGATATATTGGAGAACTAATTACACGCACATGACTGCATGTGAAATAGGTAGAGACAGAAGTGGCTGGATGTGAAGGAATTTCTTTTCTCCATCCTGTGTGTGTCATGTATTGTCACTTGGGTCACAAGTGTAAGCAAGATGGAAAGAGAAGTCTTTAAGCAAACACACGCGCACACACACACACAGAGCCATCTCATACAAAGCCATGCCTCTCTCCATAAAGGGTCTATTTATGAGCAGCAATGAACTGGGCAATCATCTTGAATGGCTGCATGGTTACAGGTTTAAACAGTACTAGGTGATGCTGAATATAAGCTCAGCACAGGCCTGCTGTACATGAACACACTTTCCTAACTGAAAACTGAACATTAAAATGCAGCGATGCTGCCCGAGCACATCTACACCAAATCCACATCACGCTTATAAAAGAAACATTTGTGTAAGATGTTTGTGTAAAAATTCGGAGCGGTTTTAACTGCAGCTCGGAGTGTTAAACTGGTGGTGAATAGAGCATTCATCAGCTTGGACACTGCAAATACAGCTCGATCAGGCCAAGGGGGTCTTTTCCATCACACCAAAGCTCAACATACTTACTGCTCTTAGAATCACACACACACACACACACACACACACACACACACACACACAGTTAAAGGAATACTTCAGTGTTTTTGTGATAGGCAGTGTTCTTAAAATGGGCAATTGTTGATAAAATTTATTTTTTTTTTTTTAATTCATACCAGATGTGTCGCAGAAGGTCACAGCTGTGTCACATCACAACTGTCTATTCAATCCAACCTGCATGCATTATGCACATGCCATACAGGCATACCAGCACACCCAAGTATATAAACACATCAATGCAACGCAGACAACAGCCTTTAGGCCTGCAATAATTACAACACAAACCCATGAATAAACAGTTTTTCTTCTGTTTGTCCACGAGTGTCACTATTGTACAAGCACTTTTCTATGAAGCTACAATTATGCTTGCACAATTAATTATATATATATATATATATATATATATATATATATATATATATATATATATATATATATATATATATATATATATATATTCATAACCAAGTTCACAGCATAGAGAAATTGTATTTGTGTAAGTTTGATGACTGAGGTTTACACTTCACTTATACAGGCAAGTAAAAGAAAATAATAAAAATTAGAGATGAATATAACAAGGGCAGTGTAAGACTTGGGCTCAGGCTAATGCAGCTGGCATTGATCAAAATGCTTACTGATATGTCAAAAAAGTCTTAGGAGGAGACAGACATGAGATACGTTCTGACCAAAAGCCGTCCTTATGGAGTTCAGACACTGGAGCAATAAGTCATTTCTGTATAAATATAAAAATTTACAAAAGACATTTGACTGAAACATCCATAAGCATTTTGCATAACAAACGTACTTTGAATTCTATCACTAACTTCAAGCAAACAGGCTCTGTTCTTTTCCCAGTGCAGGGAAATGTGCCAAAATGATTGCTTGTGCTTATCACCTACACATACACTACACACACAGAGGATAGAGTATGTCTTTAAGAGCTCATATAGCTTAGGATACGTTCTGGGATATTAATTCAGCAGACTTCGATTACAATTCTTTGCCCCATTTCTATATACTGACACCTTCGCACACCGAGCCTTATTCCGAGTTTACAGTTTGTGTTTAGTGAGGACGCCTATTGAGGAGATGATAATTATGTCGACAGACTGTCATCTGGAATGATTCACAGCATGTTCACTTATGACGTGTGCATGTCAGGACTTCGAAAACATATTAAACAGAGTTTCCAGGCAATACACCGACCACAAAAGTCACTATGAATAGAAAACAACTGGAGAGGATTAGCTTATTCTTGGAGTGAATCGCTAAGTTTTTATATTACACCCAGAGCAGCAATAGAGAAGGAGGAAGAAAGCTTTTACACTCCAAGCAAAATAAATAAATAAATAAATAAATAAATAAATACTGCAGAAATGTGTAAGCTTCTGCTGGGCACGGATGTGTGGTTAAAGTTTAAAGCTCAGGCTCGAACACGTGGGGCCGTGCCACGTGATAAATCTGTGCCACTTATTTGTTCAGCACATTCATTGAAGAAAAAAACAAAACAAAACACCATGACAGGACAAGACCTGAACTCAGAAAAGAAGATTTACTTCAGCTGTGTTAGGAAGATCTGACTCAGTTGTATAAACACACCCTCTTTCAGTCACACACACACACACACACACACACACACACACACACACACACACACAGTTGCCACGGCTGCTGGAAGGAAAAAGGCGTCTTCCTTAAGCATCCTGAGGGACACAGTGAGGGAGCTGAACAATTCAGAGTAAAATGAACCACTTACTGCACCCCCCCCCCCCGCCCCCACACACAGTCATTTAGACTTCCTGTTGTAAACACAACCCTCTTCCTGTCCATTTATAATCAGTGCAACCTGAAGGATGCTTTCTCTAAATGAGTCCTTATCCTTTCCTTTAGGCTACACACTGACCCAAGCCCTAAATAAACACCGTAAATAATCTCCATTGACCATGAGTTTTAGTGCAAAACTATAATCTTAAACTCCATTCATACCTGCATGTTTCATGTGTATCTGAATGGTCTCCTCATAAAGATTTTACACCATGTGCATTTACATATTTAGTGAAATACGTCTTTGGTTATTCAGATTGAAAGTTGATATCCATAATATATCTGATATGCAAATTAGCTCCTTATCAACTTTCTGTAACGTTTCTGCAAAAAAAAAAAAAAAAAAATAGCTGCTGCATCCAAAATTGAAATTTTGCATACTGTATTTAAATTTCATAAAGATGTCAACTTCAGCAGTCATAAACCGTGTGTGATCTGATGCAATGCATTAGGAGAACTTTAGCTGTCGATATCTGGCTTGGACAGACGAATGTATTTGCACTTAAACACGTTCTAATTAGTTCAAGAAATCTGTTTGGCCTTCCGTCCGTCCACAGTGAGACAGAGTATTATTCCAGCGAAAAAGGGGTGGATAAATCTGAAAACACCATTTTCACGTTGTAGTGTGGACTGAGAAATCAGGGGTATTCAAAAACCATGATATATTTTTAGTCATGTGACCCATTCAACTTAAACAAACACGATAGTGTGTGATGAACCAGAGTTGTTGTGCCTGCTATCCTGTTTCATAGATTTGTTAAAAGATTACTGTCACTTTGTGCAACCTTCAGATTCCCTTTTTTTTTGTATTTCCTCATTTGTAAGTCGCTTTGGATAAAAGCATCTGCTAAATGAATAAATATAAATGTAATGTAAACACAGGACGGAAATGACGCAGGCCAAATCTTCTTACCATTTTTTACGCATGCGCAGTATAGGGATGCAAGCGTTTTTTTTAATATAGACGTTTCAGTGTAGACAATCAATTTTGAAAACGCCAGTGTAGACAGATATCTATCCGGATTTTCAGATCTATCCGGATTAAAGTGGATGTAGACACAGTAACCAGAGCTCAGGATTGAACCAGACACATGACATACTATTGGTTAAAATAACAAATTTAAGAAAATGTGTATGAGGGACGGTAAAGATTTAACGATATATAATCTTTGTTTACGACATAATACTAACAAAGTTTTAACAGTCATTTGCTTTCATGATTTCAGGTTGCCTTTACATGCAGTTTTGGGTGCATTCACACCTGCAGTGTTTGGAGATTGTGCTGATTTGGATATAATCCTGATACTCAGTATGAAACACCTCGTGTTCTATCAGTCATTACTATTTTGTCCACTTTAATACTTATCAGAAAATACATATACAGGAAGCAAATTTTGACGCGTGGTCAGACAATACCCAGGCTATGAATGTATGCGTATGTAAACGTCTAGTGCGCATGCGCAGAAACCCTTAGTAGGACGCCTGCACAAGCAAATTGTCATTACACCTGGTGTAAACATGGTCTAAAAGTGTAAGTGAGAATCTCAGGATGAAGATATGACCCTTTTTTGTCAACAGTCCTTCCAGTGGAGCTATTTAATAACTACTTTTACTTGATGAAATCATAAACAGAGTAGCAGAGAGCTTTCCAGGTATGAAATATTCCTTGAGTGGGAAATGGCAGGACTGGAGTGAAACCATGAACGCTTAAGGCTATAAATAAAGCGGGCCTGAGTACAGCACCGCCCCGGGACACGAAGGAAAAGCAGGCGGCTTTCCGGCTCACATATTCACTCAGACTTGGAGAGAAAGAGGTGCCAGAACAAACCCGAAACCAACAGCTGAAGAAGGAGCTCGTGAAGAAAGAGCTTATCTAACTTTTACCTAGCGACAGGATTGCGCTCGTGACGGTTTGGGGGGACGTTATTCTGAATGACTAGGCACGTGCCTGGTTCAAATGTTCTACAGTGTAACGGTTATTTAGAAACGACACACATTTACTACAGGGACATTCCATGAAAACCCAAACACACCGTCCATATTTCCACTCAAACTCTAAAATGGTTCAACAATTTTACAAAACAAAGTACTAATTGTGTATTTCAACGCCGCTACTCAGGTTCCGTGATGTTACAGTGTTTAAAAAAAACAAAACAAACAAATAACAGCGATTCCTCAAAATCCACACATGAACTGAACCACTTTCTTTTCCATGGGTTTTCCCAAATAAACTACTTCTCTACTCACCTGCTTTTCCTCAACGCCCAGCAGGTATTCGGTCACCCCGGTGTCCTCTCAGGCTGATACAAGTGTAAAAGCAGTGATTAAATTCCAATATAACCCAAACCTGTGTGCGCTTCTCCAGCACTCCCGACTCACACTCTTCCTTCGTTCCCCCCTACTCTTCATCAAGAATCGAATATTCCAAAATGGCGGCCGGATAGCAACCCATCCTCTCCAGCTACACCCCTCTGAACAGCACACAGTGGACGCGTCCCATTTCTGATAACCTGGCTGCTTATATTGCCATCATTCTTCAATGTTCATTATTCACATATTTATACATCATTAATGTTAGGATACTATAATAAATGAGTTTGTTAAATAATTTGGAGGCAGGCTAAACAAAATGTCAATCTGAAATAATAATGTGTATTTCTTTTTAAATAGTTTTTTATTACATTGGGGAAAAATCAAATATATATATAGGTAAAATGGTGGTGTATGGTTTGCTCCAGTTACTGTCTGTGTGGTGTTTCGCATTGTTCACCCTGTGTACATGTGGATTTCCTTCAGGTTCTCTGGTTTCCTTCCACATCCCAAAAAATGCCAGTAGGTGGACTGGCTATGCTAAATTGCCCCTGAGTGTAAATGTGTGTGCATGGTGCCCTGTGATGGTTTAGCGTCTCATCTATGGTGTGTTGAACACCTGTGGCTGGTGTTCCCACTATCCACTTTGACCCTGAACACATTGGTTGCGGAATATGAATGAATGAATAAATATGCATCCTGTAGGACACAGCCCGTGTAGTAACACACATTTCAAAAACAGTGTTTGACTAGCAAGTGTATTTTAATATTCAGTTAAAATCAGTTAACAAACCAGGTAAATAAACATACATGTTCTTACACAACAGCATCCTGTCATACAACTCAATCAGTCTTTCATGTGGTTTCCTTCTGTTTCACTATTAATCATAATAAAGGTGTGCCACAATCTTCCAGTAATTACTATTGAATGTTGGCAGTGCTTTCTTGATGTACTGTGCCCTACAGCAATTTGCTTGTGTTAGCTGAATTTAGTTCACTATAAATCTCTGCTAACTGACCTCAGATCAGCATTATGCATACTCAACTGACTCAAATGACTCGGCTCAAAATAAAATAGTGTGGGTTGTAATCCTGATGTAAATCCCATTATAGTATATAATATATACACATACAGGATATATATATATACACACACACACACACACACCCCAATCAGCCATAACATTAAAACCGCTGACAGGTGACTGCCCATGCTGCCCTGTCCACGGCCGAAAGCACCTACAATGGGCATGTGAGCATCTTAACTGGACCATGGTGCATTGGAAGAAGGTGGCCTGGTCTGATAAATCTGGTTTTCTTTTACATCATGTGAATGGCACAGTATGTGTCTATGTGTGTCACTTACCCTGGAAGAGAGGGCACCAGGATACACTATGGGAAGAAGGCAAGCCGGTGGAGGCAGTGTGATGCTCTGGGAAACCTCAGGTCCTGGCATCCATGTGGATGTGACTTTGACACGTACCACCTAAATATTGTTGCAGACCAAGTACACCCCTTCATGGCAACGGTATTCCCTAATGTCAGTGGCCTCTTTCAGCAGGATAATGTGCCCTGACACACTGCAAAAAATGTTCAGGAATGGTTTGAGGAATATGAAGAAGAGTATAAGGTGTTGACTCGACCTCCAAATTCCCCAGATCTGATGAATTTGATCGAGCATCTGTGGGATGTGCTGGAAAAACAAGTCGGATTCATGGAGGCCCCACCTCACAACTTACAGGACTTAAAAGATCTGCTGCTAACATCTTGGTGCCAGATACCACAGTACACCTTCAGAGGTCTTGTGGAGTCCATGCTTCGACAGGTCAGAGCTGTTTTAATGGCACAAGGGGGACCTACACAATATTTGTCAGATGGTTTTAATGTTATGGCTGATGCGTGTGTGTGTGTGTGTGTGTGTGTGTGTGTGTGTGCGCGTGTGCGTGTGCGTGTGTTGGCCTCTCTCACCTCATATCTGGCTGTGCAAAAGGCACCTGTTGTGTGTAATGCTATTCTCACTTTCCCATGGGAAAATCTAGCCAACATTTTATTTGTGTTCTGTCCCTTTCTAGCCAAAGCAAACAAATACTGGTATGTCCTTTCATCTATTAGTATTAATATCTCTGGCTGTGTGAGTGTAGTTGTGTGAATACAGTAATAATACATTTGTAGAAGTCAGCATTTTTATTTTCTTTCATTTTATTTAAGAACCAAAGTTTGCCACAGAAACTACCTAAATCTAGCCCTTACCCTTAGTGACAGAGAATTTACATGAAGGCAGTAAAAGAACCTCACCAGGAAAAAGTCAACTGGTATTTTATAACTTTTTTTTTTTATATAACTGGTATTTTGTCATTACAATATGCACGGTCATTTGAGAACAACATTATTAGAAAAAAAAATGCTACACTGACAAGCAAATAATATCATTCACTTTTATTGTATCAGTCACCTTGAAAACAGTATTTTTAAAATTGTAGTGATGTTATTTATAGCTTGCTTGCAAATGAGATGAAATTGGGACTAGTCAAAAGAATAGAAAGAAACCCCCTGCACAGAAGCATTGGCAATTCAGAGCCTCCTACAATTCAGAGCGTTTTAAATATTAAAAGAATGGATGCTATTAAGCAATGGTTCACCACTTACCACTTCAAACACACCACTTCCAATCCCATTCCATCCCACACATCGCTCATGGCACACCCTCTCTCTAAAACACACACACAAATACACACACACACACACACACACATACACACTCATATAAATACACAGTTCACAGCACACCCACTCGGGTGGGAGTCTATTTACAGTATCAAAGAGACTCAACCAGCCTCAGCCTCAACACAAAGCAGTCATGCATATTCACTGTGCTGTTTTCTGTAAATATCCGGCCCAGTTCAGGACACTGTCTCAAAGACACAACTAGACTTTGAACTCAGCATTGACAACCACAAGGTTTAATTGGATTTTTAAAAATAGTATACAACTGAAAAGTTAAATAATACAACACCTTGGGTTGTATCACGTGGCATGAATTCATAGTGTAATTCGCCATAAAGCTTAATATAAACTTGTTTTCAGTCTGTTACTTGAGACATGTGTATGATCTCTTAAATTCTTACTACATAATAAAACCTGGATTAATAAAGATGGGACTAAAGAGAGAAAACATGATTTTAAGATCCATTATATTAATCATATATCTTAAATGTATTAGGTAAAATTAGCCAATTGTTTTCAAGATTAACTCTCTATTGGTTAAGTAGACGGATTAGACATTTGAATAATTTTTAAACTCCTTAAATCCCCATCCACCAACCAAGACCACACATTCACACACTACGGACACTTTGGACATGCCAATCAGCCTACCATGCATGTCTTTGTACTGGGGGAGGAAACTGGAGTACCCAGAAGACACCCTGGCTGCACGGGTAGGACATGCAAACTCCACACACGCAGAGAATCGATCCCCCAACCCTGGCGGTGTGAAGTGAATGTGCTAACCATTAAGCCACCGTGCAACCAGAGTAATATTTATGTATTTATTTATTTGTTTGTCTATTTATTCATTCATTTATTTTCTTTAATCATATTATGTAACAAACATTAATGTAAGTATGTGCTGCAGATCATTTAATTAGTTCAATTTTACATTTTAATTTACTGTAAAGGGCTTTGCTAAAATTGCCTATGTAAACTTTTTTTTAGGTATCAAAACTAGTTACTTAACTGGTAATTTTAAAGAATTACAAACAACATTAACTTCTTCAATGTAAGTTTACATTTTATTCGATACTTGAACATACCTAATTTCTATTCAAATTCCTGAAATAAATACACGTAGATATACACTCCGTTCAAAAAGACAAGAGAAGAAATTATTTTTATTTTTTTTAAACAAAACTGGCACCTGAAATCCCATCACAATAATAGAGGTGACCTCTGAAATAACCTGTGTATAAAACAAGAAATATATAAACATTTTCATTACATTAAAATCCATCCTCTCAAATCAAAGTCCATCAGAGCCACAAAAACAAATTCATTATGTTTTGTTACACAAACACCCAAGATTATACTGGAAGAGACCACTGAAACTGTGAAATTAGCTTCTAAACTAGGATGGGATGAGCAATTCCAGTCCTGAGGACCACTGCAGTGTCCTGCAGAGTCTAGCTCCATCACTAATCAAACACACCTGAAACATCTAACCAAAGTCTTGAAAATTACAGTCAGGTGTGTTTGATTAGCATTTTTATGAGTAAAATAACTAACCAGCCCCATAACTGAACGAATCACATCAAAAAACTTTCACTGATGATGACTACATCACATCGTTTGTGGCAGAATGCCAGAAGATAAGCAAGCATTCTTTTAGGAGCTGACAAGCTAACATAATCTATCAAATCTGTACCAAGTAAATTAGATCTGGAAAATGGGATGTCCTCACTAAAAAAAAAAAAAAAAAATTCCACATGCGACTCATTAACACTGCGATAAGTGTTAGCCTGGTGGTTACATCTCCTCAGCTACAATGTCGTATAATTTATTCCAATCTTGACTGAAAGTCGAGGTCTCCACGTGGAGAAGTGAAGGGAAGAGGAGCACAGAAGGGTCGGGGCTTATGATTGAAGAGAATTCGCAGGATGTTTTCGCATCAGCCTTCATGTTTTAAATCATTCAAATAATGCAAATGATAACGGCCAATGAGTAAGAAAGCCCATTTTCTGATGTATCTACTGTAATCTATCTTGTAAGACAATGATTTATTATGAAAATAAATCATTGTCTAGCCACGCCCATGTAGTTAACTATGTAGATTAGAGAATCCGGTGGGTTTCCCTCCCCCCCAGTTTTATTTATGTATTTATTTACTTAATTAAGAGTCTTCACACAGAGCGTCAAGAGCCTTTTAGTATTCTGCTTTATGGAAATCTGTTCCGCTTTTACGTCAGCTGTTAATTGAAAGATCACGCCCCTGAGATTGAGCTCACCTGTTATAAAGTTAGCTCAGATGATTAACTAGGCAGAGCTGTTGGTAAGTAGCAGTTTACGCTCATGTGTATGTGGTCTCTGCTACCCCTTGTATCTCCCTCACTTAAAAAAAAAATAAATAAATAAATAAAATTTATATATATATATATATATATATATATAGAGAGAGAGAGAGAGAGAGAGAGAGAATATGAATGAATGAATGAATGAATGAATATATCACTTTGCTTGTATTTTCTCATTTGTAAGTCACTTTAGATAAAAGTGTCTGCTAAATGAGTGTCTTTTTATTGTTTTGTTATTTTGCAGATCAAGGAAGTTATTTCTGTTCTCTTTCACTTCATCACTGAATAAAATGGTAACATTACACAACATTGATTATTTAAAAAAAAAAAAAAAAAAACATAATACAGGTATAAATATTAGCACAAGTCTGACTGGTTTGTAATGTCCTGTATCTACAGAGGGAGTGTATCTCAGTGCACATTGGTCAAGCAGGAGTCCAGATGGGTAATTCCTGCTGGGAGTTGTATTGCCTGGAGCATGGCATCCAGCCTGATGGGACGATCAGTTCTGGCAACACCTGCTTGGTTGATTCTTCTTTTGGTACTTTCTTCAGTGACACCGGAGCTGGAAAATATGTTCCACGAGCTGTTTTCATTGACCTGGAGCCAACAGTTGTAGGTAAAATGCGTTACTGAGTCTATTTGCTTTAACTTTGCCTAGAGACATTTAAGTGACTTAGGTTTGTTCTGTGTTACCATGATGTCTTTTCAGAAATGGATTTCTGGGTTATATATTGTTACATGGTTATTTGAATTTGTTGTAGTATTGATCTCGAAGCAATGCTTAGGTTCTGTATTTGCGCTAATAGACTGTTGTATCTGCTTTCTTACAGATGAGATCAGGAATGGACATTATCGTCAACTTTACCACCCAGAGCAGCTAATCAGTGGCAAAGAGGATGCTGCCAACAACTATGCCCGTGGCCACTACACCATTGGCAAAGAGATTGTCGACTCTGTCCTTGATCGGATGCGAAAAATGGTGAGTTGTGGTTTTATTAAGGCACATCATAAATAAATCATTATTTAATGATTTGAATGACCATGCACAACACTCTACCTTCATTTTCCTGAAAACAGAAAATGCATCACAAAAATGCATTTTTTTAAGTTAATTCATTTAATTTATTTTTTTAAAAAGTGCACTCAAGACCATGTGACCTGTCAGGCAAAGTTTAATTATTTTGTCCTTTGTAGGCTGACCAGTGTACGGGTCTGCAGGGATTCCTGATCTTCCACAGCTTTGGAGGTGGGACAGGTTCTGGCTTCACCTCTCTGTTGATGGAACGCCTATCTGTTGACTATGGCAAAAAATCAAAGCTGGAGTTCTCCGTTTACCCTGCTCCCCAGGTTTCCACTGCAGTAGTAGAGCCTTACAACTCTATCTTGACCACTCACACCACCCTCGAGCACTCTGATTGCTCATTCATGGTGGACAACGAGGCCATCTTTGACATTTGCAAGCGTAATCTGGACATAGACCGTCCGTCCTACAGCAACCTGAACAGACTAATTGCGCAGATAGTTTCTTCCATCACCGCTTCTTTGCGATTTGATGGTGCTCTCAATGTGGATCTGACTGAGTTCCAGACCAATTTGGTTCCGTACCCTCGTATCCATTTCCCACTGGTTACCTACTCCCCTATTATATCTGCTGAGAAAGCCTACCATGAGCAGCTGTCTGTGGCCGAGATCTCTAATGCTTGCTTTGAGCCAGCCAACCAGATGGTGAAATGTGACCCTCGTCGTGGCAAATACATGGCCTGTTGCTTGCTCTATCGTGGAGACGTGGTACCTAAAGATGTCAATGCTGCTATTGCCAGCATCAAGACCCGTCGCTCGATCCAGTTTGTGGACTGGTGTCCCACCGGTTTCAAGGTGGGAATCAACTACCAGCCTCCCACTGTAGTACCTGGGGGAGATCTGGCCAAGGTCCAAAGGGCTGTATGCATGCTGAGTAACACTACTGCAATTGCGGAAGCCTGGAGTCGCTTGGATCACAAGTTTGACCTGATGTATGCCAAGAGGGCATTTGTGCACTGGTATGTTGGTGAGGGAATGGAAGAAGGTGAGTTCTCTGAGGCCAGAGAGGACATGGCTGCCTTGGAAAAGGATTATGAGGAGGTTGGAGCAGATTCTGCTGAAGATGCTGATGAAGAGGAGGAGTACTAAAATTGTTCTGTTGTAATGGAGGTATTTTTTTTGTAAGAATGTTGAATTAAACAAAAATTAGCATGTAGTCTGTGTTCTTGATTTACTTCAGTTGATTGAGGTGGCATACATTTAAAGTGTTCAAACTCTGTTTACATGTCAAAGATTGGGTCGAAGTCTTGTGTATGGCCCACTGAAGAACCATGTACAACCATAAACATTTTGTCCAAGATGAACCAAAAACTAAACAGGCTGCACTAAGGTGTTGGTGGCTTTTTTTTTTTTTTTTTTTTTTTTTTTTTTTTTTTTAAAGATTTTTTTTATTATTACTTTTAAATAAATGATCTTGCAATTCCTGTTTAACTGGCATTGCTAATGTTCTTTGGCACAGGATTTGAGTTTTGGGGTGACTCTTTATTTATTTACTCTATATTTTTTGTAAACCACCACCTCTTCCAACAGTTGAGCTAAGACTGATCCAAGAGAACAGCAGGTCTTCCTCTAACAGATGTGCTTTGGATGGTCTCTACTTCTGTAGATCAAATAGTTATGGCCCCCTTTGCTTCTATAACTGCCTACAATCTTTTGTGAAGGCTTTCCACTGAATTTTTGGACCGTTGTGGTGGGGATTTGTGCCCATTCAGCCACAAGAGCATTTGTGAGATTGGGTGTTGATGTTAAGTGAGAAGGCTGGGTGCACAGTCAACATCCCAATTTACCAATCCCAAATGTGTTTAGTGGGATTGAGGTCAGGGCTCTGTGCATGCCACTCAATTCCTTCCACACCAACATTGGCAAACCATGTGTTTATGGACCTTGTATTGTGTGCATCAGCATTATCACACTAGATAAGCTTTGGGCCTTTTAATTCCAATGAATGAAAAATTTATGCTACAGTACGAATATATGGTAGACAGTCATGCTCCCAACTTCATAGTAATGGTTAGGGGAAGGTCCACATGTGACTGTGATGATCAGGTGTCCACATAAATTTGGCCATATACTATGAATCTGACCCAAAATGTTTCATGAACAAAGGACAAACGGTGACAAGGGAAAAGGCAACTGTGTCTTACTAAGATTTAGGACTACAATTCTTCAGAACAGCTTCAATGTACCTTGAAATAGATTCTATATGTCTCCGGAACGCTACTGGAAAGATCAACACTGTTCTTCCAAAAGATCGCAACCACCACAGTATGATTTACATAACTTTCATCCTTTATAAAAACCATTCATTGTGCCTGCATGCTGTGTGGATGGGGACATTATCCTGAAAAAAGAACTTGCATCAGGAAATAATTTGTTTCATTGTGGGACAAAGGTAAATCAGTCAGAATAACTCTAAATAAATAATTTCTCTCCACCGTATAGAAGAGCCACAAAATTTTCCATTTAACTTCTCACCTGTTTGTATATAGGTTCTGTTTTAAAATTATGTTGTCATGAAGTGTGCACTGTTTGTGATGCGTCTGGTTTGTTCAAACTCAATTTACCATATCTGCTAGGTGCTGATCAGAGTTATATATTTCTTTTAAGATGTCAGAGAAGCAGCTTGCACAGTATGACTACAGTTAGACTGCACTGGTACGGTTTACCACGTCCTTATGTAAAAGAGAGAAAAAAAGTCTAATAAATGTAGTTATATTACTATGACCCCTAGCATCTTCACAACCTCTGTCATTTTTGTTGGACCATTGGATATCTGATCACCCATACTTAATGCAGTAACTGTATCTAATTTCACTATTTTTATAAATCAGGAAATTGTATCTGAGGCCCTGTTTCAGGCACTCAATGTTTTTTTATTTATTCATTTAAAATATATTTTACATTGGGAGACTATACATAGGTTGGGTATAGCTAATCTATTCCACACATAGCAAACAGTGTCTTCCAATCATTTAAGTGAAGCTACAAAACCTGCAGCTGTTTAAATAAACCTGGAAATGAATCGCCTGGGAGTCGAAACAGTACACTCTTAATGGTGAGCTGAGCCGATTGCTGTGACTCACTGGAATTATTACTATAGGAAAATGTCGCTCTTAAAGACATTTTCTATGCGGAGAGCTAAAGGCTCTCTGTTGTACATGTAGAGTACTACGTAGACTATAGAAACCAATATTGTTTACTTTATTAAAAGTATTTGCATATGAAGTAAACGTTTTGGGATTTTGCCTTAAGAGACACAGTTCCGCTTTTACTTCCGGTGTTAATTGAAAGACCACGCCCCTATAATTGAGGTCAAGTGTTATAAAGTTAGCACAGGTGGCTAACTTGGCAGAACTGTTTGAGTTAGTAGCAGAGTTTTTTTTGGGTGTGTCTGTAGAGGTTTAGCGAACTGTTTTTGTTGGTTTCTGAGGTGTTTGTGTTGCTTTACTTTGCAGATCAAATACTTTTATTTCTGTTTTGTCTTACTTCATCACTGCAAAAAAATGGTAATGTTATACAACACTGGTTATTTTAAAAATATACAACACTTATACTTGGAGTATGGTTAACACAGAGTTGAGTGGTTTGTAATGTCCTGTATCTACAGAGGGAGTGTATCTCAGTGCACATTGGTCAAGCAGGAGTCCAGATGGGTAATTCCTGCTGGGAGTTGTATTGCCTGGAGCATGGCATCCAGCCTGATGGGATGATCAGTTCTGGCAACACCTGCTTGGTTGATTCTTCTTTTGGTACTTTCTTCAGTGACACTGGAGCTGGAAAATATGTTCCACGAGCTGTTTTCATTGACCTGGAGCCAACAGTTGTAGGTAAAATGCTTTTTGATTAACCAATTTGCTTTGAATCTGCCTTGAGACATTTAAATGATCCTACTTAATTCTGTTATGTTTCCAGGATGTCTTTTCAGAAATGAATATCTGGGTTCCACATTACTGGTTACATGATTGTTGCAGACTTGATCTCAAGGCAATGCTTAGGTTCTGTATTTGGGATAAACAGATTATTATATCTGCTTGCTTACAGATGAGATCAGGAATGGACATTATCGTCAACTTTACCACCCAGAGCAGCTAATCAGTGGCAAAGAGGATGCTGCCAACAACTATGCCCGTGGCCACTACACCATTGGCAAAGAGATTGTCGACTCTGTCCTTGATCGGATTCGAAAAATGGTGAGTTGTGATTGTGTTTTTTTTTTATTAAGGCTTTATTGATTTGAATGTCCATGCACAACTCACTTTCTCTTGAAAGTAGTAAATGCACCATTTTGTCATTGAGGGGTTCTTCTTTCTGAATTTTGCAATAATATTCACAAAGTATCAAAGTTGAGACTTCATTAGAAATCAGTTGGGGGTGGTTTGCTTTTTACAAAAGCAATGAATCTTTGCCGTTATCATTGGAACAGGTACACGTTTGTTAAATTATTTGCTTAGTTGGGGTAATCTTTCCCAAAAGGCCGACGCTTTGTGGTGTTTTATATGGCACCTTTTTAAGGCAGGGGTCTTCTGTAAAGGTCCGATGTGGCTGCAGACTTTCATTCCAGACAAGTAGAACGTACACCGATTTGTTCATTTGGAGACCAAGATGACCTGATTAAACAAGGAGAATTGGACTTGGTCTTGCTTGCTTGGCATGACTACTTGCAGCCATACTGGCCCTTTATGGATAAGACTGAAGTCCCCTGCATTAGATGATTACCTACATGGGGATGCGCTTAATGGTTTAGGGTGGTAGGTGCCCCCCCCCCCCTTTTTTTTTTTGTATTTTAAAAAGTGCACTGAAGACCATGTGACCTGTCAGGCAAAGTTTAATTATTTTGTCCTTTGTAGGCTGACCAGTGTACGGGTCTGCAGGGATTCCTGATCTTCCACAGCTTTGGAGGTGGGACAGGTTCTGGCTTCACCTCTCTGTTGATGGAACGCCTATCTGTTGACTATGGCAAAAAATCAAAGCTGGAGTTCTCCGTTTACCCTGCTCCCCAGGTTTCCACTGCAGTAGTAGAGCCTTACAACTCTATCTTGACCACTCACACCACCCTCGAGCACTCTGATTGCTCATTCATGGTGGACAACGAGGCCATCTTTGACATTTGCAAGCGTAATCTGGACATAGACCGTCCGTCCTACAGCAACCTGAACAGACTAATTGCGCAGATAGTTTCTTCCATCACCGCTTCTTTGCGATTTGATGGTGCTCTCAATGTGGATCTGACTGAGTTCCAGACCAATTTGGTTCCGTACCCTCGTATCCATTTCCCACTGGTTACCTACTCCCCTATTATATCTGCTGAGAAAGCCTACCATGAGCAGCTGTCTGTGGCCGAGATCTCTAATGCTTGCTTTGAGCCAGCCAACCAGATGGTGAAATGTGACCCTCGTCGTGGCAAATACATGGCCTGTTGCTTGCTCTATCGTGGAGACGTGGTACCTAAAGATGTCAATGCTGCTATTGCCAGCATCAAGACCCGTCGCTCGATCCAGTTTGTGGACTGGTGTCCCACCGGTTTCAAGGTGGGAATCAACTACCAGCCTCCCACTGTAGTACCTGGGGGAGATCTGGCCAAGGTCCAAAGGGCTGTATGCATGCTGAGTAACACTACTGCAATTGCGGAAGCCTGGAGTCGCTTGGATCACAAGTTTGACCTGATGTATGCCAAGAGGGCATTTGTGCACTGGTATGTTGGTGAGGGAATGGAAGAAGGTGAGTTCTCTGAGGCCAGAGAGGACATGGCTGCCTTGGAAAAGGATTATGAGGAGGTTGGAGCAGATTCTGCTGAAGATGGTGAGGAAGATGTAGAGGAGGAGTACTAGAATTGTTCTTCTGTAATGGAGGCTTTTTGTACAGTTGAATGAATGAATGAATAAATGACAATTAGCATGTAGTCCGTGTTCTTGATTTCAGTAGTTGATTGAGGAGGTGGCATGCATATTTAAAACTGGTGTGGGACCGTCTAAAATGAAGTTTCATCAATTTCAAGTGTGTACGTCATGGATGCTTTGACATGTTGAAAGATCATGTCATCTTTCTAGCACATTAACGAACCATTGTACAATTGTGATCAGTATTTACGATGAACCCAAAGCTAAGGATGAGCCAAAATGAGCATGATTTTTGATATTAGAAATGTTTACTTAAAAAGCCAGCCGTGCAACCTACAAACCATACATGACAATCCAACATATTGATCATGTCCTAATTTCTGTCATGTAGGGTTAGCTATTTATTTATTTTGGCTATATTCAAATGAAAATATGCATGTTTACTAAGTACTATAAGATTACTTAAGAAGTGCATGCTATTGGCATCTAGGGTTGTGCTAAGGTCCTCAAATGTAGCATTTGATTTCTTAGAACAGCTAAGCTACAGAGTGAAAAGGACAGGCTGATGGCTTACTAAAAATCTCTTAAAGACTGTTTTTAAAAAAAAAAAAAAAAAATTTGCATTACTATGGGCAGGTTCTAATGTAAGTAACTGAGTTACTATGCTAATGTTAAGGTGCATTCTGATGTATGGCAAAATGTTATCCTGTAATCATGACAATGCTACTGTTATCTGCAGGATTCCAAATCATTCAGGTCCAGTTGTCATTTCCAGTAGGAGTCAGACAAACAAACCCTTTTTGCTGTTAGTTTCACATGTGTTCCCTGTAGCCTAAAATTAAATTTAAATGTCAGAGCTTAAGATTTGGATGTAGCTATTTTCTGACATATTGGCAAATGCTTTTATTTAATCTTTTGCAGTGCTTTTAAGTTATTTATTTTTTTTTTAAAAATGGAGGCTCTGATCTTTAAGCCATCCATTTAAATGGTTATATTCTTTTGTGTACACAATGACTGATCAGGGTATGGACCTCCAGATCATGCTAACTGGTCAAGCTCACTGAGGCATTTGTTCATCAGAAATGTTTTGTTGCAACAGACCTACCATCATTTCCCTAACGCTTGGTCTATGGCTTCTTCCTGCAATTTATTTTTTTATGACCCTGACCTTGGCCACATGTTGCTACAATTTCCATTCCGTAGTTTCCATGCACTGAAAGTCAATTTATTGGTCGCAGTAGACTCAGTCTGATATCTAATGCAGCCATGCCACTGAAGGTGGTTCCCTTTTAAAGGATTTTTTTTGACTATGGCTCAGAAAAGCAGCCCACATTCCAAGAGTTTTTAAGTGTACAACTGGTATATCGTTCATGATGGTCAGTATCTCACAATTATCTGCACTCGTCTAAGAATGGGAAGAAAGGAAAAATGCTATACAGTTCATGTTAAAATGCAAGATGCTCTTTAAAAATGTCACTTCTTATTTATGATAAAATCTGCAGAGGTGAGGTGCCAAATCTCAAACATTGTTTATATTCTATATCTACCTATAATTAGAGGTCACACTATCAAAGAGATTTTACATCCTACAGTGAGCTTCAGAGTGGGTTTGAAGTCTCCAGATGGGTTTTTACTAGTAACTCTCTAATGCATAAGCCATGATGACATAATCTTGTGTGTGTGTGTGTGTGTGTGTGTGTGAGGTGATTTCAAAACTGATTTGATCATTTACAGAAATTAAATGGCATCGGGTTAAGAATATTTGTAAAGTCTGTGTAAATATAAGACAATTTAATGGATATTAATACTTAAGACTTTTAATTTACAGTGGTTGGGAAACACTATTTCAAATGCTAAGACTTTTATTTAGTACCTGCATTCTTCTGGTCCTGGTCAGAGTTGTAGTGGATCCTGCTCCTGGATGAGAATTTAGAGCTGCCAATCAACATAAGAGTTTGTTTTTGGGAGGTGGAAGGAAACCCAATCACCACAATGTGCCACCATGTTGCCCAGGTCCTGCATACACCTTAGTAAAATATATCACAGGTAAACTGCATTTAAATTAAAATCAATACATTTATAAATAATGGTTGCTAAAGCGTTAGCTAAAAATAGAAGTGCCTTTATTAATCAATCAACACCAGATTGATACTAACACCCAATAGTGAGAAAGAACCTTCATAGAACAGTTCTACTGAGACACAACCTGTCCAGCCTGCAGCCTAGACTTTGTGGTCCTGGTACTGAAAGCTTTTGCTTTTATACTTATAATTAGTTAAATTCCATACTTTTAGTGGAATTAGAATAAGCTCAATATACATATAAATAATATTTTAAATGCATGAGTTGTAACAATATCTACCTAGCAGTTATAATGGTACACAAATAGCACACTACTGCCCCCTGGAGGTTCAAAAAAACAAACTCTTGTTGAAATGCAGTTGTATGGTTTTATTTTCTTTACACGGTGTCCAAAGAATTCAGGCCCAGAATTTGGTTAACACCATGTCAAAATGCAGTACAATAAATAGATGAATGTAGTCTAAAACTGAGCCATTCTGAATTAATAACCTTTTAACCTGTGAATTAAAAAAGACTACTCAAGTATATTTTAAAAATGATAAAGAATGAGAAAGATAACATGTAAGTTAAATATACAATATAGTTTACAATATTAGCAAACATGAGTGAATACACAGTGCTTTGTATATGAAAAATTTCAGGAGACCAACAGTTTCTGAAATACTCAAACCAGTCCATCTGGTACCAAGAACCATGCCACAGTTAAAGTCACAGAGATCAACTTAACTGAAGCTCTTGGCCTGTATCTGCATGACTTTATGCATTCTGCTACCACATGAGTGGCTAGTTGTATAAATGATCAGGTGCTCCTTTTAAAGTGTATAGGGTCCAAGCACAGAATATACTGGAACCCTATTGTAATTGTTAGGATCTTTCTTCCTTCCTCCCTTCCTTGTTCTCTCAGGGTTATGTGCTACAGTTTGGTCTGTGGGGAGAAAATGTGGGCAGCAGGTGGAATGGTGGAGTGGCCACGATTGAGGAATATCCAGATGAAGATGTCTGGGGTGTAGTGTGGAAAATGGCGACAGAGGACATCACTTCTTTAGATAAGTATGAAAAGTTGTTCTTTCAGCCTGCTCCAGTTTACACAGTCTTATACAGATCCTGTATATAAAGTGCATTATTGGCAGTAAAATCTCAAATTTGGTCAAAACCCTTGGTTTCTTCAGTTTTGGCTGTTTGTCAGAATTAATCCACAGTGACATCTGATGGGTTTTCGCATTGCTGATGAGTTACTGCGTGGTTTTGGATGAAGCTAAGCAAACAAGCCTGCCATTTTCATGTTCCTGTGAACCTGTTCTGAAGGATTACTTGACTATTTTCTTGCAAAAAAAAGCAGCTACAGTTAGTTTATCATCCTATTGTTTAATTTCTCACATCTGTTTCTCTTGTCCTGTAATGATTCATGGCTGAATAGTCAATTAGTGAATCCTGTCTCCTGCAGACCTTCACACCCATGTAACATGCTCAGAGTGCGCTCTGTGCTCTAAGTCATTTATGGATAGCAAAAATTATAACTCAAGAAGACTCGTTTTGTTTTATCCATCAGACAGGAGAGCGTGGACAAGGGTGTCTACAGCCCCATGGAGGTGACAGTGGAGACAGAAACTGGACCGCTTCTCTGTAGAACATATAAGATGAACAACTTCAGACCCTGTGCTCCATCACCACAGTACAAAGAGGTACATTTAACTTCAAACAATGAGTAACCAAAATTTTCACACCCCTTCCCTGATATACATCATCAGAGCTTAACATAAACAAAAGTAACCAAGGCAAGTTTTACATGTGTAGTGTCTAGAATGACCAGTTCACCAAAAAAAATCCTTAAATAAGGTAATGTATTGTGTCTACTAATGATTGACTAGATAAGAGCACTCATGTAAAAGTGTAAACAGTGAGGCAGTTGCTTTCAGCTTGGCCTTGTAATTATTCAGACGGTCTCCTGCACCTTCTAATAGCTCTAGCTAATGTTTCCCCACATGGGTCTGCCTTCATAAGATGGTTTCAAAAATACAGTATTAATTCTTAAGCATTTTTGAACTGCATATTGCTTTTGGAAAAGCAGGTCATGGTTGTTTCAGTTCTAGCAATTATTTAATGAAACGATGTGCAGTAACAAATACAAATTCCACATTGTGTCATGTTTTGTCAGCTGTCCCTCCCATACTGTAACTAAAAACTAAAAACCTCTGCTGTTACTCTTCTTGGATACCTGATAGGAACTTATAGGTAAAGTTAAAACGGTGCAGACCTCTGGCTGGTCAAATGCAATCATCACACATTCGTCCTGATTTCTATCTCGGGCTACACTCGCTTTTCCACCAGACAGTACAGGAGTCTTCAGTAGTGCAGTGACTACCTGACAACGTTTCCTTCTCTTCTTATTTTCTTTTTCTTGTGGCTTTTGGAGCCCAAATTTATCCCCAAGTCCCATTTTATTATAGAAATTAATGTTTTAGACCCATTGAGGCTTCCTTGTGTTGGTTTTATTTTATAATATCTTATAGCTACTGTATATAAACATGCATTTTTCTTCTTCTTCTTTACATTAGTATTATTATTATTGTTTTTTTCCTTATCCTTTGCTGCTTTGGGACAATGTCCGTAGTTAAAAGCGTTACACAAATTGAATATCGCTCAGCACGTATGTCGTGGTATGTGTTGCACTGTTCTGTGCAGTCATCACTTTTACTGAATAAGAAGATGTTTAGAGCTGGGTGATATGATGATCAGTGTCATGATAAATAATGTTAGTCCATTTCAGAGATATGTCGTGGATATTGAAAAAAAACACCAATTTGATCACCTTTAGAGAAGAAGTGTCTGATTTTGTGCTGAAGTTTTAAGCAATGTAAAAAATATATATATATATATATATATATATATATAGTAGATATTTAGTATAAAAAGGTAAATTAGTTCAAATAAATTAATTATAGCATCATCAAACTATTTTTTTCATTTACTTTCATTTGTTTAAGTTCAGCACTTTGTTTTGCTGGCAGTTTGATCATATGATACTCTGACATTTCTATGATATATTTTTGTCATATCGCTCGCCCCGAAGTCATTTTTCTTTTGATCTAATGCTGCTGGAACAGCTTTAAAACTATTAAAACTATACTGTAGTATAATAATGCTGTTACATGGCTAATAGTTGTGATTAAATGATGAATGCTAATATTTTATTAATCCCCATACACATTCACTCAATCGTGCCTTCACATCTTCCTATTAGTGCAGCTCATTCCAATCTCTGTACAAACTTTATTTCACCTTAAAGTCCCTGTGAAGTGCCTTGAAACACCCAGCATTATTTGATGTGTTGACACAATTTCCAGTGAAACAGGAAGCAGGGTGGGACACTGAGTGGCTCCTCCCCTTTTAAAAAAAATAGCCAATTGTTCAAGAACGGCAGTTTCGTCAAGGTGTTATTTTTTAAAAAATTAATTAATTTTTTAAATGTTGGGGTGGAACACTTCAGATTCTAGAGAGCATTTGACTGGACAGAAAATCAGATGAGAAGCTGAAGTGCAAAATCGCTTATAGATAACCTTAAGTTTAACATCTTCATACTAAAAGTCACAAAATTTCGCTTTTGATTTCATGGGGACTTTAAAGACCTGAATATAACTGTGCTGTTTTGTACGTCAATGTTTCGTTTTATTTGTGTATCTGTGTTTCTTATAAGTGTAATAAGTGCTGATGGATTTAACTGCCCAGCTCATGGCCTGTACTGAAGCTGATTAAGTTAAACTCTTGTCCTTATCACAGTGGCTGGCCGTGGACGAGGAAGAGGGAGAGGACGCGGCAGAGGAAGAGGACGTGGAAGAGGTGGACCGAGGAGATGAATCATTTAAGCGCCACTCCTTTTTCCAGTGTGTACAGGACTTTTTTTTTTTCCCCATTTGGAAATATTGATAAATTTTTCTTTTGTACATTAAACTCAACTTTTTTGAGAAGTGCTTTTTGTCCATCAGTGATTTGATTGATGTGATGTCTCATTAAGATTTGCATGGTTCTATTTTTTTTGTTCTAGTGATATTCAAGATCAAAGTTCTGGGAATTAAAATATTAAAGGATTATCGTTTGATTTGTGTTGCCCTGAGCAGGAAGTCTTGTTTTCATGTTTGTGTTCTCTGCAGTTGATCAAATGGAGGACTAGCTGCCTTTAATAATAGAAGGAGGAAGAAACTATGCAGAGAGAGCGAGCGAGCGAGAGAGAGAGGGAGAAAGATGCAACACCTACAGAAATTTCCTCTTGGATTTTTTTGCAGGCTGCTGACTGACGCCAGCTTCTTCCTCATCCTCATCGTTAGAACACTCTGGCTCACTGTCTGTCTGATTTACTATTGGATTTTGTCGTCGATTTACAGGCTTCAGATTAGGAATATCTGTTAAATGCAATAACATTGCAATAAGTCTGGATTCGGAAGAGGCAAACCAGACTTTTTTTGCAGGCTGCTGACTGGTGCCAGCTTCTTCCTCATCCTCATGGTTAGAACACTCTGGCTCACTGTCTGTCTGATTTACTATTGGATTTTCATCAGGACCACCAGGGATGGGTGGTTGGTTGTAAGTCATCACAAAAGTTTCGTAGTCGTTACTGCCATTGTCACCGTCACAAGACAACTTATCTTGCACTTTATGTTCGCCTGATTCAGAGCTGGGCGTTGATTGTCTGTTAACATGCTGAAGATTAGCCATATCACCAAAGCCCGGCGATATTTCAAGATCAAAGATTACTGAAGAGCCAAGCCTTGTTTTTTTTGCAGGATGCTTACCGAAGGCATCTCCTTGCCCAACCTCTTCAACATAAGGCCCTGATAATTCAAGATGTTTTACATCTGAAGAGCCAAGCCTGGCTTTTTTTGCAGGCTGCTGACTGAAGGCAGTTTGTTCCTCATCCTCATGGTCGTCCCGGCATCGTTTAAGATTGCAGAGCGAAGTTTTAGAACAATGTGACTCGCTTTCTGTCTGATTTACCCTCATATTTCCATCAGGCCCACCTGGCCCATGAAGTTGCTGGCGAATCATCGCAAGGGATTCGTGGTTGTCCTCATCATTGTTACCTTCACGAGGAGACTTGCATTTCCTCTTGACTTTTTTTGCAGGCTGCTGACTGGTGCCAGTTTCTTCCTCATCCTCATGGTTAGAACAATCTGGCTCACTGTCTGTCTGATTTACTATTGGATTTTCATCAGGACCACCAGGTATGGGCGGTTGGTTGTCAATCATCACAAAGGTTTCGTAGTTGTTACTGCCATTGTCACCGTCACAAGACGACTTAACTTGCACTTTATGTTCATAAGGCCCACCAGGGCCATAAAGTTGCTGGCGAATCATTGCAATGGTTTCATGGTTGTCATCATCATTGTCACCTTCACGAGGAGACTTGAACTGCCGTTTACGTGAGCCTGTTCTAAAGCTGGACTTTTGTCGTTCATTAACAGACTTCTGTAAATGCACATCTCCTTTACTTGTTTGTATGGCAAGGTTGCCAACATCTCCGATGCATGGAGAACGGCACTCCTCACCATGCACAGTGCTGCAGATGTGGCCTTCTACATGAAGGAAAGAAATAGTTGCACATTAGTAACTTTAGCAAGAATTTATCTAACTCTTTATTATTCTAACTATATAAATATAATCCATAAACTGTTTCGATAGAACATGTTTTGCACATACATGTGGCTTGAGTATTCATAATCACCTTCAGATAACCTTTGATATTTTTACACTTTATCTGACAATTTAGTGATGAAATGTTTAAAGCAGATTTTCAATGTTACACATTTGCTATACTTTTAAGCCATATTTTGTGTGTAGAACATCTCACATATACTGTATACATAAGACCATGTATATAAGGTATTTATAACATTTCAAACATTTAAAACCGGGGGGAACTCTGAGAGTGATTGGGGAAGAGGTAGGAGTTTCAGTTAGATCTTACCATGTATCTAAAAAATGTTCACAGAATCATTAAAAAATGAAAAATCTCTACGAATCAGTTCTGGGACGTATCGATTGGTGTTTACATGGAACGCAAATTAAACAATATAGTCTAGTACAATCTGTGTTCATTTAGTGGTTTTTCAATTAATTAATTTAGCTAGTGCTTCATGCCCCCACCAAGCATCAAATGTGTTCACTTTAGATCAGACTTTAGACCTGATCACCAAGCCAACAATCTACAATTAAAATGAATGAGAAAATACCACATACCTGAGTTGTGCTTAGGTTGAAAAATATCCATCATTTAATCCTCTGGAAAATCATTTGTCTCAATTTGCAAGTCTGAAAATAATCTCCAAAGATCGCAGGTAAACTTAAAATTTTAGAAACGTACAACTTTAGAAGCTTAGAACTGTAGAAGCTTAGAATTTTAGAACTGGTTGCTATAGATACACTCAACGCAACTACTATGACTCTGACATTGATCCTCTTGGCATCCTAAACGGCTGGAAAATGGCTGGAAAATGCCATCCATCTGTCCGTCCGCCCGTCTGTCGATCTGTCTGTCTGTGTTGTTATTCTTTTGTTAATAAACTGATGTTGTCGCAAGGGCGTAACCATGGTATGGACATTTGGGGGGGGGGGGGGTGGGTCCACTTAGTTGTCCTTAGCCCAAATGTAGTGTAAAGCAACGAAATGCTGTGCAACTTTCCTCATTTTCACTCGCATTTATAACAGATTCTCACAACGTGAGGGTTCACAACGAACTCGGCGGGAGGATATGCAAGTGAATGTAACGTTAATAGTCAAAAACTGGAACAGACGTTAGCCTAGCCTACTTCGTGGGTGTGCAAATATCAAAAGTTAATTGACGTTCTTAAGAACAAACCAAGCCATGGTATGATGCCTTCTATACTAAGCTAAGGTTACCTACTTTTTAGGGATCTAGTTACTTACTGTCTGAAAAAAAGCTCGTATGTTCTGCTGCACTTTTCTACGCTTGGCTGCTGTCTCCATTTCTTACAGACTGAGCGGCGAAAATATATCAACGATCTTGCGTTGAGTATGGGCGCAACCAAGTGTACAATTGGAGGGGGGGCACACACCTATTTTCCTTAACAAACGGAAATATATTAAAAAGGAATAGACATAAATAAATAGAATAGATGAAGATAAGACAGATCCGTTGGCAGGGTTCATTAAAGGGGGAAAATATTTTGTACTTTATTTTGGGGGGAAACGACCCCCCCAAAGAATGCGTGGTTATGCCCATGTGTTGTCATATATTATTAAAAGTCATGTTTAATTCTTTTAATGGAGTTTTATTCAAAACCACTTACTTGTTAATTAGTGTTAACAATATAACATTACGATGGGAAACTGTTCAGAATTTGGTCGGTTTAGGTGTAGACTAGATTTTTTTTGCTGTTTAATAGTAATTTTATGACTTTTAATTTGACTTATAATTATTTCTTAAATAATTATTAGTACCTATAAGCACTTTTCATTTGTAGCTTTCAAGTGTGACTTCTCTTACTCCGTACAAGATCCTACAGTGTGACATGGTTTACAGCGGGGATCATGTTCGTACAGTCTGACAAGCAACAGTCGCAAAGGACTAGTAAAAATCACAGTGTGCACCCGGCTTAACTCACTTTCAGATTTAACTACCGAATGAGTATTTGTTATATCCTTCGCTCACGCCATTGTTGTAAGCTCACACTTTATCTTAGGTCGATTCACACAGACACCCGATCACCCGATCACCCGATCTCGTCATCCATCTTTATTCCACTACCTTTCGTCATGACATCACGTCAATACATAACAATCAGGATGACATTTTTATTTCATTTAAAACCAAAGAAATTAATCTTTTGACATAACACAATATAGACAGCTGCTTGATTATAGTTCTGGTTCTTTCTTGCCTCACATGAGCAACCACCTGGTGCATGTGCAAATAAATTTTGCGCAAAGTTAATTTGATAGAAATGAACACAAATTGTTCTCTGAAAAGCTTTTGTTAGGGTGACCACACGACATATTTTTCCCCGGACACGTCCTCTTTTTTTAGACCTTAAAAAAGCGTCCGGCTGGGATTTCTAAAATTGAGAAAATGTCTGGGATTCAGCTTTAGTTTCATTATGATGTGCTTATGGTCAGGCTTGGGGAGTAACAGAATACGTGTGTTACGTAATCAAGATACAACAAAACCGGTAACTGTAATCCATTACACAGTGACGTCAAAAAACAAAGTAATCAGATTACAGCTACATTTTGAAAAAAAATGGGAATACTATCAGGATTACAATTTTATTCATTTAAATAATAAAGGTACATGTTATGATTAAAAAATTTGCATGTAATGTCTTTTTAATTGCGTGTTCTGTGAGGAGTAGCCTGCCACAAAATTTGTTGTGTTGATGTGATAAAATGAGACGCTGCACATGAAAGTTTCAGTGAGGGGGAAAAAAGCAATTTCACAATTCAAATTCATCCAGAGCACAAAAATACGCACAGGGAAAGCGAGGATTAGCTTTCTGAGTCAGAAAGACATGTCGAAAAATATCAGAGTTTTTCCAACAATCCTCATCTCTGTCAAGCACCAATGCTGATGGCACACCTGCTAATAAAAAACAGACTCCACTTGTGCCAGCATGAGAGAAAGAAAATGATGGAGATATCTTTCCGTGTCAATAAATGAACACCCAAGTAAAAGTGCATAAAGGAATTTTAAGACTTCTTGGATTCAAGAGTTTGTATGGCTCAGGTATGATCGTCGCACACAGAAAATGTTTAGTGACTTTTGTTCCAAAGCGGGCAGAGAAATAGCTGGGAGAACAGATTTCATTACTCTAATGTACCATTTCAGGAAAGAGACTGTGAGAAAACAAGGCGATAGTCAAAAGCATAAAAAGTTTGTGATTGTGTAATCGCAGAGTGCTCCACAAAACACAACATTAGCACAAGCAGTGTCTCGTGCAGCTAAAAATAAAATTCAACACCGCCTATATGATTGCATGTGAAGAGCTGCCTTTCACCAAATTTACCTCTCAGATATTACTAATGAAGAAAAATTGACTGGATGTGTGCAACGCATATGACAACGACACAACGTGTTTTGAGCAGAATGCATCTAGTTGAGATATTGCTGGTCCTACCAATTTTGACTGCTCAGTGTGAATGTGGCTTTTCAGCTCAAAACAGGATCAAATCAAAGGTACGCAATTCAACCTTGGAAGACTTGATCAGGATCAGCACAGAGGGCCCATCACCTGATCAGTTTGATCCTGAACGCTGGCTTTCTGCAAAACAGTGATGCTGACATAATTACGGTCAGTGACAAATTATTTTAAAAACAATTATGATTATGAAAGGTCTTTAGAAAAGGTCTTTAAAGGGAGAAAAAAAATTCAGTCCATTCATTTTACCTCATAATGTAGCTCCCCTCTTCTACAATATGGCATAGCTTCAGAAAACAGATGTTCTGAGGCTGCTGGATAACATAAAAAAAAGATTACTTTCCCATTACAATTTGAGAACCGTAATTACATTGTCTAAACTATTCAATTTTTAAAAATTGAACACAACCACAATGGCCACAATTATACTATGCAAGGTCAACCTCCTGATAAATTGTGCAGACATTTGGCTGGAGCACCATGGGATTTTCTAACAAGATTAAAACAAAATGTACTCATGCAGGAACTCTTAGAGAACACTTTAAGAAATTAACCAAATACCTTAATCTAGAACGTCTCTTGACTGACTTACTTACCATACACAATCGCAGGGTCAGCGTCAGGGCATTCGGAACGAGGGGGCCTTGATGTGTCACTGGGAGGGCCTACCTCGCCTACCTCACTAAAATAATAATAATAATAATTTGAAAGTATTAATAAAGAGTTAATAAAGTACCAAATATTTTCCTTATAACAGTGGATGCAGTGTGTTTGATCAGACTTTCCCGGACCTCCCCGGGTAATTAAAGGTGGTAGAAGCGGTTTAATTTTGGGTTGTGAATAGTGTAAAGAGTGGCTCGCATTTCGTATTAGCTTTGCCAAGAATTATTACAATAATAATAATAATACCACTTTACTAAACCTATTTTTAAGCAAAGATTATGCATGGCACACTATAAAAACCATCATGTCATCACCCAGCGACACTAAAGAGAAAAGCTATGTGTAAATCACCCATGTAAATAATAACGACCAGCACTGTTCACATAACCACATACTAGTGACAAAGACAAAAAAAGCAAAAAGACATCTTACCTTTAGAAAAGCTGCAAGCGACACGTGGAAGTGTTAAACTTTCTCAGAAAACTGAGAAATACAGGATCTGGCTTCACCTCTCTGTTGATGGAGCGCCTATCTGTTGACTATGGCGAAAAATCAAAGCTGGAGTTCTCCGTTTACCCTGCTCCCCAGGTTTCCACTGCAGTAGTAGAGCCTTACAACTCTATCTTGACCACTCACACCACCCTCGAGCACTCTGATTGCTCATTCATGGTGGACAACGAGGCCATCTTTGACATTTGCAAGTGTAATCTGGACCGTCCGTCCTACAGCAACCTGAACAGACTAATTGCGCAGATAGTTTCTTCCATCACTGCTCTTTGCGATTTGATGGTGCTCTCAATGTTTTAGATGTTTTAATGTTTTAAACCCATTGATGATTCCTTGTGTCTGTTGTTTTGTTTTATAATCTCTTATAGCTACTGTATATAAACATAAATTTTTCTTCTTCTTCTTTACATTAGTATTATTATTATTGTTTTGATGGATTGGCACCCTGTCCAGGGTGTACCCTGCCTTGTGCCCGATGCTCCCTGGGATAGGCTCCAGGTTCCCCGTGACCCTGAAAAGGATAAGCAGTATAGAAGATGGATGGATTATTGATTATTATAGTTAAAAGCGTTACACAAATTGAATATCGCTCAGCACGTGTGTCGTAGTGTCTGTTGCACTGTTCTGTGCAGTCATCACTTTTACTGAATAAAAAGACGTTTAGAGCTGGGTGACATGATGATTAAATATCAGTGTCATGATAAATAATGTTAGTCCATTTCAGAGATATGTCGTGGATATTGAAAAAAAACTATTTGAAACTCTAGAAGTGTCTGATTTTGTGCTGAAGTTTTAAACAATGTTTAAAAAATAGATACTTAGTATAAAAAGTTAAATTAGTTCAATTAAATTAATTATAGCATCATCAAACTATTTTTTTCATTTATTTTCATTTGTTTAAGTTCAGCACTTTGTTTTGCTGGCAGTTTGATCATATGATACTTGGACATTTCTATGATATATTTTTGTCATATCACTCGCCCCGAAGTCATTTTTCTTTTGATCTAATGCTGCTGGAACAGCTTTAAAACTATTAAAACTATACTGTAGTGTAATAATGCTGTTACATGGCTAATAGTTGTGATTAAATGATGAATGCTAATATTTTATTAATCCCCATACACATTCACTCAATCGTGCCTTCACATCTTCCTATTAGTGCAGCTCATTCCAATCTCTGTACAAACTTTATTTCACCTTAAAGTCCCTGTGAAGTGCCTTGAAACACCCAGCATCATTTGATGTGTTGACACAGTTTCCAGTGAAACAGGAAGTCAGGGTGGGACACTGAGTGGCTCCTCCCCTTTTTAAAAAAATAGCCAATTGTTCAAGAACGGCAATTTCGTCAAGGTGATATTTTTTAAAAAATTAATTAATTTTTTAAATGTTGGGGCGGGACACTTAAAATTTTAGAGAGCATTTGATTGGACAGAAAATCAGATGAGAAGCTGAAGTGCAGAATGATGTCATCAAAATTGTTGATCAGTACCGGTGGTCGAGAGAGACTGTACATTTTGAATGCATATATCTTCTAAATGAGAATTTTGTCATTTAGCGCACACTCGCTTATAGATAACCTTAAGTCTAACATCTTCATACTAAAAGGCACAAAACTTCGCTTTTGATTTCATGGGGACTTTAAAGATCTGAATATAACTGTGCTGTTCTGTACGTCAATGTTTTGTTTTATTTGTGTATCTGTGTTTCTTATAAGTGTAATAAGTGCTGATGGTTTTAACTGCCCAGCTCATGGCCTGTACTGAAGCTGATTACGTTAAACTCTTGTCCTTATCACAGTGGCTGGCCGTGGACGAGGACGAGGGAGAGGACGCGGCAGAGGAAGAGGACGTGGAAGAGGTGGACCGAGGAGATGAATCATTTAAGCGCCACTCCTTTTTCCAGTGTGTACAGGACTTTTTTTTCCCATTTGGAAATATTGATAAATTTTTCTTTTGTACATTAAACTCAACTTTTTTGAGAAGTGCTTTTTGTCCATCAGTGATTTGATTGATGTGATGTCTCATTAATTAAGATTTGCATGGTTCTATTTTTTTTGTTCTAGTGATATTCAAGATCAAAGTTCTGGGAATTAAAATATTAAAGGATTATCGTTTGATTTGTGTTGCCCTGAGCAGGAAGTCTTGTTTTCATATTTGTGTTCTCTGCAGTTGATCAAATGGAGGACTAGCTGCCTTTAATAATAAAAGGAGGAAGAAACTATGCAAATTGTAGTTGGCGAAGCGGCATACATGGCAACAAAGGTTAAAGAAATAAAAATTAATTTGATGATTGGAGCCTTTTACAATCCTAACATCGGTCTATAATTATTTGATTACACACACACACACACACACACACACACACACAAACACAGGGTCAGACTCTTTTGAGGTTTTCCAGGTTTTTATTCTACTGCTCTGAGTGTGTGTCAGAGAGAGAGAGAGAGAGAGAGAAAGAGAGAGAGAGAGATGTCTTAATGTGATGTCTCATTAAGATTTGCATGGTTCTATTTTTTTTGTTCTAGTGATATTCAAGATCAAAGTTCTGGGAATTAAAATATTAATTGGATTATCGTTTGATTTGTGTTGCCCTGAGCAGGAAGTCTTGTTTACATGTTTGTGTTCTCTGCAGTTGATCAAATGGAGGACTAACTGCCTTTAATAATAGAAGGAGGAAGATACTATGCAGAGAGAGAGAGAGAGCGAGCGAGCGAGAGAGAGAGAGAGAGAGAGAGAGAGAGAGAGAGAGAGAAAGATGCAACACCTACAGAAATTTCCTCTTGGATTTTTTTGCAGGCTGCTGACTGACGCCAGCTTCTTCCTCATCCTCATCGTTAGAACACTCTGGCTCACTGTCTGTCTGATTTACTATTGGATTTTGTCGTCGATTTACAGGCTTCAGATTAGGAATATCTGTTAAATGCAATAACATTGCAATAAGTCTGGATTCGGAAGAGGCAAACCAGACTTTTTTTGCAGGCTGCTGACTGGTGCCAGCTTCTTCCTCATCCTCATGGTTAGAACACTCTGGCTCACTGTCTGTCTGATTTACTATTGGATTTTCATCAGGACCACCAGGGATGGGCGGTTGGTTGTAAGTCATCACAAAGGTTTCATAGTCGTTACTGCCATTATCACTGTCACAAGACAACTTATCTTGCACTTTATGTTCGCCTGATTCAGAGCTGGGCATTGATCGTCTGTTAAGACGCTGAAGATTAGCCATATCACCAAAGCCCGGTGATATTTCAAGACCAAAGATTTCTGAAGAGCCAAGCCTTGTTTTTTTTGCAGGCTGCTGACTAAAGGCAGTTTGTTCCTCATCCTCATGGTCGTCCCGGCATCGTTTAAGATTACCGAGCGAAGTTTTAGAGCAATGTGACTCGCTTTCTGTCTGATTTACCCTCATATTTCCATCAGGCCCACCAGGGCCATGAAGTTGCTGGCGAATCATTGCAAGGGTTTCATGGTTGTCATCATCATTGTCACCTTCACGGGGAGACTTGAATTGCCGTTTACATGAGCCTGTTCTAAAGCTGGACTTTTGTCGTTCATTAACAGGCTTCTGTAAATGCACATCTCCTTTACTTGTTTGTATGGCAAGGTTGCCAACATCTCCGATGCATGGAGAACGGCACTCCTCACCATGCACAGTGCTGCAGGTGTGGCCTTCTACATGAAGGAAAGAAATAGTTGCACATTAGTAACTTTAGCAAGAATTTATCTAACTCTTTATTATTCTAACTATATAAATATAATCCATAAACTGTTTCGATAGAACATGTTTTGCACATACATGTGGCTTGAGTATTCATAATCACCTTCAGATAACCTTTGATATTTTTACACTTTATCTGACAATTTAGTGATGAAATGTTTAAAGCATATTTTCAATGTTACACATTTGCTATACTTTTAAGCCATATTTTGTGTGTAGAACATCTCACATATACTGTATACATAAGACCATGTATATAAGGTATTTATAACATTTCAAACATTTAAAACCGGGGGAACTCTGAGAGTGATTGGGGAAGAGGTAGGAGTTTCAGTTAGATCTTACCATGTATCTAAAAAATGTTCACAGAATCATTAAAAAATGAAAAATCTCTGCGAATCAGTTCTGGGACGTATCGATTGGTGTTTACATGGAACGCAAATTAAACAATATAGTCTAGTACAATCTGTGTTCATTTAGTGGTTTTTCAATTAATTAATTTAGCTAGTGCTTCATGCCCCCACCAAGCATCAAATGTGTTCACTTTAGATCAGACTTTAGACCTGATCACCAAGCCAACAATCTACAATTAAAATGAATGAGAAAATACCACATACCTGAGTTGTGCTTAGGTTGAAAAATATCCATCATTTAACCCTCTGGAAAATCATTTGTCTCACTTTGCAAGTCTGAAAATAATTTCCAAATTTTCCAGGTAAAAAAACTTTAGAAACGTACAACTTTAGAAGCTTAGAACTGTAGAAGCTTAGAATTTTAGAATTGGTTTCTATAGATACACTCGACGCAACTACTATGACTCGGACATCGATCCTCTTGGCATCCTAAACGAAATAGTCCTGTCTTCAAGGAGGCTGGAAAATGACATCTATCTATCTATCTATCTATCTATCGATCTGTCTGTCTGTCTGTCTATCTATGTTGTTATTCTTTTGTTAATAAACTGATGTTGTCATATATTATTAAAAGTCATGTTTAATTGTTTTAATGGAGTTTTATTCAAAACCGGATACTTGTTAATTAGTGTTAACAATATAACATTACGATGGGAGGCTTCCGCGCCACCGCAGCGGCCCTCCTACTCGTCGCGGCTTAGGCCCCTTCGCGTGCGGCCCGCGACGGCCGGGTATGGGCCCGACGCTCCAGCGCCATCCATTTTCAGGGCTAGTTGATTCGGCAGGTGAGTTGTTACACACTCCTTAGCGGGTTCCGACTTCCATGGCCACCGTCCTGCTGTCTATATCAACCAACACCTTTTATGGGGTCTGATGAGCGTCGGCATCGGGCGCCTTAACCCGGCTTTCGGTTCATCCCGCAGCGCCAGTTCTGCTTACCAAAAGTGGCCCACTGGGCACTCTCATTCCATGCCCGGCTCCAAGCCGAGAAAATGTCCAGTTCATCACTTGAATTGCATTTAAAATGCAGGCGTCATATGTACTGCATGTAGTCACTATTAATTTTAAACTCATGCTTACAGTGTTTAGTGACATTCACAGCAGTGAATAGTAATATCTCTTGGTCTGTACTTAAGATTTCAAAAGGTAATAGATCCAGTTGCACAACTGTCCACCATATGCAATATATACATTCTTCATAAACAATATCATAATAATATAAAATACAGTAATATATATATATATATATATATATATATATATATATATATATATATATATATATATATGATATTATTATATATAATATATATATGATATTATTATATTATATATATATATATATATATATATATATATATATATATATATATATATATATATATAATATGATAATATAGACATTGTGTGTCACTGCATATAGTAACTGTTAATTTTAAACACATGTTAACAGTCTTTAGACACTTCATATCAGCTGTTAATAATCTGTTGGACTGTTCATAGGATTTAAAGATGTAAGAGATGCGATTCCACAATTGTCGACAAGATGGCAGTCCAGCGTGCAGGCCTTTTGGTTTTAATTTGAGATGGGGCGCATATCACTTCTGATAAGCGTTCTCCACTTTGGATGGGCATAGAGACACCATTCAAAAATTTCCTGAGTCTAGAGAAAATGTCACTTGAATTGCATTTAAAATGCAGGCGTCCTATGGACTCTATGCTCTTTGCTGGCTCTTAGCTGAGATTTTCACACTACCCAGACCCATCAGCTCCCAGCACAGGGGCTAAATCTATTGTTCTCCTTAGTGGCTGTCTTTTGCTGACTGCTTCAAAAGATGAAATAATAAATCAAATTAAATGCAATTCAATTGCAACGATCAAAACGATCAGCGTCACATTTATTATCACATTTAATGTGATACACATTTAATTAGTCACACTGTTATTATCAAACAAGTTATTATATAAACTTGTGTCTTATCTGTGTGCTTGCACGAGTGAATCCTCAATCATTACACCAGAGCTGGTGAAAATTTTAGAAATTCACTGCAGTACCATCTACGTCCACCGGGGCAGGCAAAGGTTGGTCTTGGGCCTTCAAAGGTCAATTTCAACTTGCACTAAATAATATCCTGTTCACCACCAGAAGGTCATATAAACATTCTTGGCATCTCTGCAAAGGTCTAATTCTCAGCTTTAATATAATAATTAAAAGTTTAATGAATTCTTTAAACAGTTGACCTATGAAAATATGCTCTGGTGGAATATGCTCTTTTGTCTTCCTTAACGGCCCTGCTGTTGTTGGCACAGGCACAGAAGATACAGGCTTTCCCCCAGGATTTCAAGTTTGAATTTGAATTAAATTACCTGAGTCAAAAAGATTGTGTCTGCTAAATAGCCACCCAAAACTAGCAAAAGTGAAGACAAAATTACACACTCTAGTCACATTTTTATTTTACAAAAGTGGATAAAAATTAAAAACAACAAAATTTTTTTTCTAAAAATTCATTTTAGAAATTGAAACTGTTACAGAATTGCAGAAGATTCCGAGGCATCGACTATGCCATTCATACCAAGACAGTCCAACATTTACGTTTTATATAACAGATAAAAACAAACAAATTCAGCACTGAGGCTTGTTACATGCATATAAAGTATATTAACTCAAATCCAAAATGGTCTAAAACATTTTAAAAGGTCACACATCAGAAGTTCTTAGAATTGTCAATAAAATGGACCAGAAAAATAGAATCAGGTCGGAGATTCACGGTCCCATCATGAAGCCTTGGATAGACCTGCACCTGTAACATGTTGCACCTGTGATGATCCAGAGAGGCCTGAGCACAAGCTTGTTAGAGAAATCAGCTTCAAAAACCAAACACACCAGTGAAAATAAACACACAAAACAAGTGCATACACAAATAAAGTGCACACAAAGTTAGTAAAGAAAAACTCTTTTGACAGTCACACCTTTCCAGGTGTTACAGCTCTAAACCCAGGGCAGGTCATTCCAGAGTTAAAAACAACTAAACCTAACAGCTCTAAGCCATAATGATAAGCACAGTAATGCAGACATTAAAAATATAATGCTGAAAAACTTTTTTTTTGCGCAACAAGTTTGGTTTTTTTCTTTTTTTAAAAGCACTTGCAACTTTCTACAGCCACACACTCTCAGATAAAAGCAGCAACTGTACTTCATCTTTTCTCTGAAATGGTCTCATAACTGGTACATCTTTCGTACCTTTTGAATATATAGTGAAGCCCGCATATAAAAGTATTTCAGATACAGTACCGGACTTTAAGGATCGCTGACGTACCTGTGAAGCTTCTTGTTCACCTTCCCAGGTAAAAAATTAAAATAAAATAAAAAATAACCTACAGTTTGGTAGCGAGTGTGAAAGTGGCGCTCAGATTTCTGTCATTTCCGGGCAGCCTGGGTGTCATTTCCGGGCATCCCCTCGGCCCCTCAGGCAGTGCGACCTGAACACTTCTTCAGACTCGCGGTTATGTTTGCAGAAACCACAGAACTTTTCCCCAGAGCGAGAACCTTGAGGTGATGGAGGTAGAAGTGGAGACCCTGTGGTCTTGGTAGGGCCGCATTTCAGTCGCCCCTTCGGCGTTTTCGGTCTGCCTCTGACAACTCAGGCTCGGGGAAAGTCTGGAACATTACAGTATTACGGCCCTGCTGATGAGAAATCTCAGGCGTAAACCCGAACTTCTGGACCTGGTGAGGTTCGGGACCAGAGATTTCCCGCGTCACACGCACTGTGTCCGCGAGACCCAAGTAATCCCGCCACGGCTGGAAGTGACGCTGGTCCTCGGACTCCATAGGGCCGTGAGGCGCCAGGATGTAGTGCAGCAGAGAAAACCACATCGCACGTCAACTAGATAGAGGGGGGGGAAAAGTCACTGTTAATGTTAAACATTTACATCAGCTATTACTCTGTTCGTCTGTACTTATGATTTAAAGAGGTAAGAGATGCAATTCCACAATTTTCCTCAAAATGGCTTTCCAGTCTGCAGGCCTTTAGGTTTGGAGCGTATCAATGAATTCTGAACAATTACCCCCGAAAAGGTGTATGGCTTTCAGGCCCCAATAGCAGCTTAAGGATTTTTTTACTTTAATGCCTACTTTAAAAGTAAAAAAAAATGTTCTGGATTGCTCCACATGTTTTTTTGACATTTTTATTATTATTATTTATTTAGGATTTTTAAAAGATTTTTATTATGGTGTTCAAAGAAATTCTTTTAAAGGAAAGAGTTTAGACCTCCTTTGGTTATAAATGTGTAAATGTGTGTAAATACTTGTCACGAACCTCGAATCGGCACGGAAGCAGAAGCGGGCGGCAGGTGTAGAGCGTGGTATCGGGAAGTTCAAGAAACGTAGTCGTAAGACAGGCAATGGTCAAGCGATCGGACGAACAACACAAACGGGGTCAGGCAGAGAGCGTAGTCGAAACCGGAAACAAGGGTCGAGGATAACGAGAAGACTAACTAACTAGATCGGCTTGGTAACGCAGAGAAACGAGTTGACTGAACGTATACTTCGCATTGACTCTAGGTGAATGACATCCCTAAGTACTAGCGGTGAGAGTGTGTGTGTGTGATTGGTGCCAGGTGTGTCTGATCAGAACTCCGGGGATGGTGAGCGCATGCGTGCATGAGAAGTGAGTGTTGCATCTTGGGAAATTGAGTTCTGATCTGACTGAGCTGTGACAGAACCCCCCCCCCAAAGGACTCACTCCGGGAGCCGAGTTCTTTCTTGGCCTCCCCCGGGGTCGTGGACCTGGGAGATCAGGATAAGTTGCGTGAAAGTCTTTAGTAAGCTGTAGATCCAGTATGTCCTGCTTGGGAACCCAGCATTGTTCCTCAGGTCCATAATCCTCCCACTCGACCAAGTACTCCAGCTTGCCTCTCCTGTGTCTAGATTTGATGATTTTCTTGACACGGTAAGCCGGTTGTCCATCAATTTCCAGAGGGGCCGGAGGAGTTTCAGATGGTACTTCTGTAGCTAATGGACCGTTGACAACAGGTTTGAGACGTGATACGTGGAATGAGGGGGAGATGCAGCTGTGTCTTGGCAGTTCCAGATGGTTAGTGACTTCATTGATTCGCTTGAGGATCTTGAATGGTCCAGTGTATCTTGGCGTTAGTTTTTTTACAGCTATGAGGTTGTCTTAAGTCCTTGGCGGACAACCACACCCTATCGCCTTTTTGGTAATTAGGGTGTTCGTTGCGGTGGCGATCTGCTTTGTGCTTGTATGTGTCTATGGTCTCTTTCAGGTGTCAGTGGGTGTCAGCCCAGACACACTCACTACGTTCAAACCATTGGTCAACGGCAGGAGCTGCGGTGGGAGTTGCGTTCCATGGGAACAGTGGAGGTTGGTAACCTAGTACGCACTGGAGAGGAGTGAGATTGGTAGCCGAATGACATAGTGAATTTTGGGCGTACTCGGCCCATGGCAGAAACTTGCTCCAATCCTCGGAGTTATTGGCACAGAAAGTACAGAGGAATTGCCCTAATTCCTGATTGATTCGTTCAACTTGTCTGTTGGCTTGTGGGTGATATCCGGAGGTGAGATTCACTGTTACTCCCATCTTAGTCATGAAGCTGGACCACACTCTGGAAGTAAACTGCGGGCCCCTGTCACAGTTAATCTCCTCCGGAATGCCGAAATATCTAAAAACATGCTGGAATAGAAATTCAGCTGTCACGAAGGCAGTGGGGAGAGCGGGTAATGGAATAAAACGTACGGACTTGGAAAACCGGTCCACTGTGACTAGAACTGTGGTATTTCCTTGGGATCTTGATAAATCCGTTACGAAGTCAACTGATATGTGTGACCATGGGCGTTCGGGTATGGGTAAGGGCTTGAGCCTTCCAGCTGGGAGGGTCCGAGGTACCTTATTCTGTGCGCAATATGAACAGGATGCCACCACCTTGTGTATATCTCCCTCCATATTGGACCACCAGTACTTCTCTTTTAGGAGATGGTGTGTGCGCTGTGCCCCTGGGTGCCCTGTGCCGAGTACCGTGTGCGCCCAGATGATGAGTTCTTGACGGTACTCTTCGGGTACAAATAGTTTGTTCGGGGGACATTTTACGGGTACTTGAGACTGGGGAATCTCCTCTAGTTCCTGGTCCAGATCCCACTCTAGCGCATTGATGATACATGAAGGATGGATGATATACTCCTCGTGCTCGTTGACACGTTCTATGTGGTCGAGACGAGACAGGGCATCAGCTTTTATGTTCTTGGACCCTGGTCTGTATGATAACGTGAAGTGAAACCTGGTGAAGAACAGGGCCCATCGGGCATGGCGGGGTGTGAGTCTCTTTGCAGTGCGAAGATACTCCAGGTTCTTATGGTCTGTGAAGATGACAAAGGGATGTGTAGCCCCCTCTAACCAGTGTCTCCACTCCTCCAGCGCTAACTTAACTGCCAAGAGTTCACGATTTCCCACATCGTAGTTTCTCTCAGAGGGGGAAAGCTTTCGCGAGAAGAATGCCACTGGATGGAGCTTTGGCCTCTCTCCGAACCGCTGGGATAAAATGGCTCCTACCCCGGTCTCTGACGCGTCCACCTCCGCTATAAACGGTCTAGATGGGTCCGGATGTTTGATGATGGGTGCAGTAGTGAAGGCTTTCTTGAGCTTGTCGAAGGCGGTTTGGGCGGTTGGATTCCATGACAGACGTTTGGGTTTCCCCTTTAGCAGGGACGTTAGGGGGTTGCTAATGGCACTGAAATTCCTAATAAACCTTCTGTAGAAGTTCGCAAACCCCAGAAACCTCTGTAGTTCCTTGATCGTCGTGGGTGTGGGCCAGTTTACTACTGCCTGGACCTTTTCTTGGTCCATGGAGATCCCTTCGGGGCTGATGATGTATCCCAGAAACGCAATGGTGGTTCTATGAAATTCGCATTTCTCAGCTTTAACATATAACTGATGACGGAGCAGTCGTTGTAGAACTTGGCGGACGTGGTGAACATGTTCCTCCCGGGAGTTAGAATATATTAGAATGTCATCTATGTAGGTGATCACATGGCGTCCCAGCATGTCATGTAACACGTCATTAATTAGACATTGGAAGACCGAGGGAGCGTTAGAAAGCCCATACGGCATGACCTGATACTCATAGTGACCTGAAGTTGTGCTGAACCCAGTCTTCCATTCATCTCCTTCTCGAATCCGGACCAAGTTGTATGCACTGCGTAAGTCCAGTTTCGTGAAGATGGTGGCAGTGCGTAGTTGTTCCAGAGCGGCTGGTACTAGAGGTAGTGGGTAATGGTACTTGACGCAACACCGGTTTAGTCCTCGGTAATCGATGCATGGTCGTAAACCTCCTCCCTTCTTCTCTACGAAGAAAAACCCCGCTGATGCTGGAGAAGTAGATGGTCGTATATAACCTTGGTGCAATGCTTCCTGAATGTACTCCTCCATGGCTTTTTGTTCAGTTACTGTTAACGGATAGACTCTCCCTAGTGTACTGCCTGGAAGCAAATCGATTGTGCAGTCGTAATCTCGATGAGGAGGTAGTCCACTAGCCTTCTTTTTACTGAATACTTCAATGAGGTCGTGGTAAACACTGGGGATCAGAACATTGTCCGCCTTGTCAGGGCTCTCAACGGATGTGGACGCTAAGGTGATCACAGGGACTTGGAGATAGTGATTGATGCAGTGAGCTGACCAGCGAGTGATCTCCCGCTGCTTCCATTGGAAGGCGAATTCTTCTGTCACGAGCCGCGAATCGGCACGGAAGCAGAAGCGGGCGGCAGGTGTAGAGTGTGGTATCGGGAAGTTCAAGAAACGTAGTCGTAAGACAGGCAATGGTCAAGCGATCGGACGAACAACACAAACGGGGTCAGGCAGAGAGCGTAGTCGAAACCGGAAACAAGGGTCGAGGATAACGAGAAGACTAACTAAATAGATCGGCTTGGTAACGCAGAGAAACGAGTTGACTGAACGTATACTTTGCATTGACTCTAGGTGAATGACATCCCTAAGTACTAGCGGTGAGAGTGTGTGTCTGATCAGAACTCCGGGGATGGTGAGCGCATGCGTGCATGAGAAGTGAGTGTTGCATATTGGGAAATTGAGTTCTGATCTGACTGAGCTGTGCAAATACTCCTCTGTAAATAAAATGTGTATGTGTGTATCAGTGAAATTCATAACAAGAATTTAAGTTTACCCCACAAAAAAAAAAAAAACGGAAAAACTGAACAATATAAACGCTTGAAATTACCAGATGACCAGCTCGAACCAAGATATAAACATAATACGAATTAGCAAGTAATCTTATTCAGGTGTGCATCGCTATAATGGATGTGCATCAAACGGTAATCAAATATTACAAATCATCAGGAAACTATAATCAAACATCAGTTCCTAATTATATAATGATGATTTAGCGAATTAATTCGGCAAATTACATATGTATTAATTCGCCAAAACATACGTAGTTGTGCTTCGCTAATCTCGGAACGTGCAGGAAACGATATCAGATATTAGTTCCTACTCATATAGCAATGATTTAGCACAGGGGTCACCAACCTTTTTGAAACTGAGAGCTACTTCATGGGTACTGATTCATATGAAGGGCTACCAGTTTGATACACTCTTCTGAAATAACAAATTTGCTCAGTTTGCCTTTAGTTATATATTATTATTAATGATAAATGATACTCATCTATGTGATGACACTGATCACGTTAATGATTTCTCACAATAATTATCAACAGTGAATTAACAAGGTGGGAAACAGATAATATCAATATTCAACACTTTATTTCTATTAATCTCAGCAATTGTTTAAATTTTGAGATGATCACTTCTAAAACATTTCATAGGAAAAATGTCCCATTGTCACTAGCCAATAAAAATGTGTATTTGCACGAGTGTATGAATAAAATTTAAAACAAGAATTTAAGTTTACCCTGTAAAGATGTGCTCATAGTTTATTAGAGGTAGACCTTTTCAGTCCTTTAAAAATTCTGGTGTCCTTCTGTCTTTAAGTCAACCTGACCGCTGCGAACAGGAATAAGCCACACAGTAAGGAGTCTCTGAAGTCTCTGTGTTTGGCCTTGCACCACGTTCCCCTACTAATCAGACTGAGAGCAAGCCATTAGAGTTCATCATCACCCACGACATCCTGCAGGATCTCGCTCCGGACTGTGAGCTGGTCAACAGAATCATGGTCATCAACCATGTATGTGCAGGTTGGTGGTAGATATTTTCAGTCCTTTAAAAACTTCTGGTTTCCTTCTGTCTAGCTAGTCAACAAAAATGTCACAACAAGTGACATCAACAACATTGCAAATGGGCTGCTGATGCATTTCATGGAGGCACAGCTCGTTAAAAGGGTAGTAACAGACAGCTAATAAGTGATATGGGTGAAAGTCTACAAGGAATGACGCTACATCAGTAACAAACTTTGAGCACGTCTTCATAGTGTAAACTTAAATTCTTGTTATAAATTGTATTTATACACTCAGGCACATACACATTTTGTTTACAGAGGAGTATTTACACACATTTACACACGTATTTACACATTTATAACCAAAGGAAGTCTAACCTAATTTCCTATAAAAGATTTTCTTTTATAGGAAATATACCAATATACACCAAACCACACCAATAATAAATAAACTGTGAGCACATCTTTACAGGGTAAACTTAAATTCTTGTTCCAAAACTGATTTATACACTCATACAAATGCAAATTTTATTTACAGAGGAGTATTTACACATTTACACCGGTATTTTAGTGACACAGAGCATATTAATATAAACTAGTCAAGGCAAGTTTATTTACATTGCAAAACTCGTGCATTAAAAAAAAGGAAGATAACAAGTAATATGGGCTGTATTTATGCACATTTCACATATTTTTTTTACACTAGTATTTACACAAATTTTCACATGTATTTACACATTCATACCCAAAGGAGGTCTAAACCCTTTCCTATAAAAAGATCTTCTTTCAACACCGTAACCAAACAAAAGTTCTTCATTTTCTTTAATGTTCTTTGTGGCCAGGAAAATAATAATGTCCTCCCCGTTTTGAAGAGTGTATGCTCTGGGCCTCAGGTTGCAACGTTTCCTTGAGTGGTTGATTAACCGCCCAAAAGACTGTCGGTCTGGATGGCACTCACAGCAAGGCGAATGTGCGTCAATGCACATAGCCTGTCCATTCATGTTTTCGAAAAAAAACATGTGAACACCGTCCTCCGCACTTACAGTGCTGTGAGTGCTGTGTCCCTCTGAAGCTGTGACGACCTGCCCGTGGTAGTCACACACCACCTCACCAGCCAGAAATCTTCGGGTGGCAATGACGCCCTTGCCCTTCCCTCCATCTTCCGTCACAAGAAGTCCCTTCCACTTCTGGGTCCTGGTGAGTCTCCAGATCTGTTTAGCGTCCATTGCTGTGTCCACGGATCCATGGGGCTTCCATTCCTTTACGAACTGTGCTGCACCGGGTATGTTGGTCCTCCAACCCCGATCAGAGATCCACTTGCTGACCTTTTCCTCACTGGGTAGACGAGGGCCAAAGTGCGCTGTCAGGAATACATGGAAAGATTTTGTTAGTTAAGACTATACTTGACAACTGTGAACATAGCACGTTACTTGGTAAATATCTTTTTAAATATAGTTTTAAAAAATACTTACAGTGAATATGCTGCTTGCGCAGTTTCATCTGTGCCTTCACCCATCGCTCGTACAGCTTCCGCTGAAAGCTAGGTGAGATGTCAGCGCACAGAGCCTTATCTGGCGCCTCACCCTCCAGAGTCACCGGGTGCTGTTCGACAAGCCGGTTGTATGCTACCTCAAAATCCATTTGCAGATCTGTCGTCTCTGCTTTCTGCCGGGCAGCACTGTGAGCAATGCTATGGGCAGTGCGGCTGGATTCCCCTTCTGAACGATCAGTGCTAAATAAAAAGAAATATATATAATATATAATATTTTAGAAGAAGAAGAGTATAAGACTAGTGTTCAAAGTGTGTGTAATATAATTTGATTACAAATTGTGGATTGTATTAATTGTGTCAACAAATATAAAACATGCTTACCTCGACTGACCAGCCAGCAAATCCAGGAGCTGACTAGCCCTCACTACGTTGTCTGTCTGCTTCATGGGGTACTGTTTCTCCGCTGTATCAATCAAATGTGTCAGGTAGTCAGCCACCAGAGACTTATCTGTGTCAGTCAGACTCTTGGTGGCTGTCTTGAAGACCCGGCGTGCTCTCTGGCTGGTCACCCATGGTTTTATGCCATACCTAAAGTGCAAATCGAAACCAAATATTATTTTATATATATATATATATATATATATATATATATTTCTTTTTATTTTATTTTTTTACCTGGCACTAGGGGGACTCCGTAATATCAGAAATTCACTGCAGTCAAGCTAAAACACAATCAGTAAAGCTATAAAACTGAGATTCTGACCACTGAAAGGTTTCGCCACTGCTCTCACCGCTTCTTTTTCCGCTGCTGACAGAGGAGCTCTCTGACGGTTCGCTGTCCAACCCTGGTGGCTGTGTGGCTCTGGAGGAGGAAGGCCCTGACCTTTCAGTGGTAGTAGGTAGTGGTGGGGGCACATCGGTCACCACCAAAAAGTGACTCTCCAGTTCCTCTATCAACCTTTCCAAAAATAAAACAAGGTTTAGATTGCCTGTAAATACATTTCAGACAGAAGGAGACTTGAAGTTTTTAAAGGACCGAAAAGATCTTCCACCTACCTGCTGATTGGGTCAGCAGCAGCCAAAATCTGACACAGCCGGCCGTACTTAAACACCCTTCCTGTTGCCAGAAGCACACGCATTTCCGCCTTTGCCCGCTCCACTGCTGCTTCAATGGTTGCTTCGCCATGTGTCTTCATGCAGACTCTGCACAGATGCACCGACAGGCAGTCCCAGGTCTTCTTGCAGACAGGGCAGAGAAGGTAGTTCCTTTTGAATTCACTGGAAATAGAAAAAAGACACTTCTTTTAAAGCTTATTCAGCAAACCGTTTTTCCAAGCCCTTGTACTAAAAAGTACATAGAAGGGAGGATTTTTACAGTCAATAGTTTATACAGTTGCAAATAGACTAATGAAAATGTATCTTCACTTATGGAATGGGATCCATTATTCATTAACGCAGATGTATCCGGACAATGCAGGAAGGACAGTGCTGAAAATCAGGACTAAGGAAACAAAGAAGAAAATAACAGTAACACAAGCAAATACAGTTATGTACACAAAATGTTAGAATCACCAAGCAAAACAAACAAGCAAATGCAGGAACAGAATAAGAGTAAGAACAAAACAGGTTGGAGCGTCTTGAAAATCAGGAGCAATCTCAAAAGTCTTCAGTGACGGGCAAGCCTTCTGCTGAAAAAGAATTTGAGTAACAATCGGATGGCATTCTCATCCTATATATTCACTCTCACAGTGAGAGCCCAGGCACAGTCACGCCCACAGTCACACCCACACCCACAGCCCAGCCCTAAAAACACCTTCACACACACCAATAATAAGCTTTGAGCACATCTTTACAGGGTAAACTTAAATTCTTGTTATAAATTTTATTTATACACTTACACAAATACTTCTGACTGGTTTATATTATTATGTTGTGCCACTAAAATATTATTTATGTTTTCATTTACGTTTTAATATATTTATTCATTTTCATATGATTCATTTACATGTGATTCATTTTCATGTGATTAATTTACATGTGATTCATTTACATGTGATTCGTTTACCTTTTCTCTTCTCTCCTCCCTTCCCTTTCCCAAATATTTCATTAAGAAGAAGAAAAACAAAACAAAACAAAACAAAAAAACCAAAACAAAAACCCACCACCCGCCCCCCGGCTCATCATTGCTACTCAATAACTGTCGCTGGTTATATAAATATTATATAAAACTGTAACCTTTTGTCAATTAAAATAGCGACCCCTCCTACTTTCAAATTAAAGTTCGAGTGGAAGACGTTTCAAATATGTAAAAACTTTAGATCTCTTGACAGGATTCCAACAAATAAATCTTAAAGGCGTGCCTGTCCCAGCCGGAGAGGACCCCCCCTCCCCCCTCCCCCCCAACACACCCAAAGTCTCCATAAAACAAAGGGAGACAGCAGTGTTTCCCACCAAGAGTTGTCCACAATGTGAAAACAACTCAAAGAGTAAGCCGAACTAACCAACTAAATTACCTAAACAAAAAAAATTCCAGTAAGAGAAAAGTCCCCTACTGACTTCAAATCTGATAAATAGTATGCGCACTTTAACAAATATAATGTCCTTACCTTTTAAAGACATGTAACAAATAATATAACACAGTGTAGCACGTAAAGATGAGGAAACACTAATAAAATGAAATAAACTCTAACCCAGTCAGAGCATCAAAACAGAGAAGCACATTAATACAGAAGTAAATTTAAGAGGAGTGAGTCCACAAAATCTAGATGAAGTAATGCGCCGACAATATCTTCAATAAGAATCCGAATTCTGTAGAGCTGGAAGGCCGAGTGCAAAAAAAGAATAAAAATGAAAAAAAAAACTCCACTATATAGGTGATGCAGTTCACCTCGATATCAAGAGTTTAACGCAGTCTCCTGCTTCCTCCGCTGAAATAAAGTCCTTCTGAACACCGTTATATGTAATGCGAAGCCGAGCTGAGTGAAGTATTCCATAGCGAGCTCCCTCAATACCACGAAGTTGACGCCGAACCTCGTTAAACGCGGCCCGGGCCCGGGCTGTCTTGGCTATGTAGTCAGGGAAAACGGAGATGGTCAAATCCCTCGTTTTAATCTGCTGGAGCGCTCTCGCACGGCGTAAAATATCACAGTCACGGTAATAGTGGAATCTGCACACAATAGCTTGTGGTCGTTCACCAGTGGGTCCGGTCCAGAACCGGCTCCTTCTCCAGACCAAACGCCTCCTTTAACAAGGCCGCTACAGCAGCTGGTGTACAGATGTCAGCGCCCTCTGGAACTCCGACTATCCTAACGTTATTGCGCCGTGACCTCGACTCCAAATCCTCACATTTATTCTCCAATTGAGTCACGGTCGCAGTGAGAGACTCGATAGTAGTCTTCATATGAACTATGTCATCGGTGCAACCGGAGAGCGCATGCCCCATTTCCCCAACAGTACCTTTCAGTGTTGATATGGTAGCCTCGGTAGCGACTTTATCACCAGCCTGCTGTGTTTTCACGGCCTGCAGGTCAAGCTGGATAGTAGACAGCGCATCCCTGAACATCGCCTGTAACTCCTTTTTAAAAATATCGGCAGTGTCCTTCCTCAGTGAAGCCAGCAACTCAAGCTTGAGTGCGGCGAAGGCAGGGTCACTGCTCGGGGACGCGGATTCAGGGGAGAAGGAGACTCTCACGGCGCGCACACTAGATCTCAGTCGTGTCTGAATGCTACCACGGGTTTTCGTCTTCTTTCCAGACATTTTAACGTGCCACAAAGCTAAAAGTGCAAATAAAGAAACGAAGTAAAATAAGTCAAAATATATTATATGACCAAAAAGCGCTAATTAATTACAATTTTAATCGAAATCAGCAGGAGCCTCCAACTTCGTGTCTTACTCCATCGAACACCGAATTCGAATTCTAAAATATTATTTATAAAATACTATTCAATATCCATCCATCACAACTCGAGAAAATAAAGTATATGATGAGGGGTTGTTCTGAAAAGTTTTTATTTATTTATTTATTTATTTATTTTTTAAAAAAATATACATAAATGGCAACACTTTAATTCATATTTTATGGAGTTACAGACACTTCCCATTTGAATGTGTGTGCCTGTTATTGGGTTTTGCAATATATACATAACCAGGTAAAAATAAAATATTTTGGACGAAAAAAAATTGAATGCAATTTAATAGTTTTATCTCGGGTACACAGCTCAGCCCTAAAAAGTCCATTGTTCAGCTGTATCATGTGTCAAAATTAATGCAAGTTAATGCAGTGGCTAAAGGACGTGATGTTATTTTTTTAAAGAAAAAAATTATTTTGAACTCCATGCCCAAGAGGGTTAAGGCAGTGCCTCGAAAAATGGACTTGTTAATTTGCCTGGCCATATATTTTGTTTTATATATATATGTCAGTAAATGCTTCTTTCTGGGTTGTTTTTAAGAGATATGTATATGTAAACATTTCATTTTTCCCTACAGTTTGGGGTCCACCGTATCACAGCACCTCTCTGGGGCAGTCTTTTGTTCACCTTGATGGCCCGTTAAAGAATGGGCCATCAGGTATCCAGCCGACGGAGCTGAAATTCCAGGTGAGACTATGTTGGAATGTTAGAAGGTATTCTGACTTCATCGGTCACGAAATAAGTATCTTTACAGGGTAAACTTAACTTCTTGTTATGAATTTTATTTATTCACTTATACAAATACTTCTGACTAGTTTATATTATTATGTTGTGCCACTAAAATATTATTTATATATTGCCTTCCATATATTTTGTTATATATATACACACACCTGTATGCCAGTTTTTTTTAAATTTATATATTGCCTTTCCATATATTTTGTTATATATACACACACCTGTATGCCAGTTTTTTTTAAAACTCTATTTATTTGCATAATGCTTAATCAAAACATATATAAGATAGTCTGAGCTGCATTTTCAAGACAAAGTGATATGCTGAGCATTCCACCACAGAAGGCATATCCCTCCAGACCTCAACCCAGCTTTGTTTTACCCGTCAACGAATTGGTGATTGGTCACCTGATGCCTCAGAATAGGTGGGCATGTCTAATGTTTGGGCATAAATACAGAGGCTACATTCAAGGTAGTTTACTCTGTTTTGGATAAGGATAGATATTCTGTTCCTGCATTTGCTTTGATACTGCTTTAAGAATGGCTCCAAACAGGTAAGACATTTTGTGTCATTTACTGTATTTGTATACTGTATTTGTGTTTCCTTCACTGGACTTTCTCTGTACTCATGGTCTCTTTATTTTGAAAGTTTGCTGAACGCAACATTGTCCACTGCTTGCAGTGCAAGAAGCCACAGAAACATCTTGCTAGCCACCTGGCTAGAGTGTGTATGAAAGTCAGCACAGCAGAAGAAAGGCAAGCTGAGATCCAGAAGGCCAAGGTATCTTCCAGACAGTGGGTCTGGAGGAACAGGACCTGGGATTACCTCCAGCTTTGTTCTTTCCTGCCCCACAGTCCGTGTGCTTATTTACTGGTGCAAGAGGCGCTGGTTCTTTATCACCAACATGCCACAAGAGTCAGACATTGCCATGGACTCAGGTGATGCCACCTCCTCACAACAGGGTTCGATTTCTGATCAGAGGTAACTACAATAAGTAACAAAGTGTTCTGTATTACAAATTCTGTATTATTACTAATTCCTTCTTTATTATTAGAAATGTTATCGTTCACTACTACAACGCTGAGTACAGTCTTTTTAATAACGTCTGTTTTTTTTCTGTGTTCAAAATAGATATGATGACAGTGTTCGCACACTGACACAGTAACAGGCCATGTTGGCGGTAGCCAGGAACGACTTCCTGAAAATCTTTCGGAAGCTCATCTCAAGCACAGAGGTCCTCTCGACAGAGGAGACCAGCTATCGAGGCCACTGCACGGCATTTTTGGTGTTACGTCACTTTCAGTGCCTGGCAGCAGTGCAAGGCCTGACCGTAAGTGCATCTATTTTAACGGTCTAAATGACTTTTCTCTTTTAATATGCTGTGGTGGTTATTTACAAATGTGTTCATTAACAAATTCTGCCTTTTCATTGTTTTTCAAGTGTCAGAGTGGGTCAACAGGAAGGAAGTTGACGACAGGGTGGTGATTGGCTTTGGCCGAGATGAAACGATGCAGCAAGCTGCCCGTTTTGCCTCGACAAAGGAGGAGGAAGCTGTAAGTTCTTTTGCTAGCCCATGATTTTAGTGGGGGTTTTGAAAGTGTATATAATTGTGTCTATACTGTACCTTGCAGAAATTGTTCAGCCTGTGGTTCAGATCTGCATTTTATTCCTGAGACAACTGTAAAATTAAGTGCCTGCGTATTTATCGTTCACACAGTGGTTGCAGGCATATTACTCACACATCCGGCCAAGAGTGATCAGGAGTGACCTGAACTGTGACACGTTCTTCTTTTCGTCAGCTGGCACTGCTTTGCTCAGTTTCGAATGACCTCGGTGTGCTCCACAATTATGTACGTACCTACATAATTCGATGTACTCGTGTGTGATTGTTCACTTTCTATACAGAAAATATCAGACCTGATCATATTACAATTAACATTTCATGTAACGTTTTCTTTCTGCAGTTATGAAAAAAGCTGGAGTGTGGGCACACTCGAAAACTTTAAGAGCCACCAGTCGTCAGGCGAGGAGTGCTTTAGAGACAGCAGCGGCTAACCTGACGAACACGGAGAAGGAGGCCGTGTCCTCTTACCTGGCCTAGAACACTTCTGTGGCCAAACTGCGCAGAGCACCTACACCACAGACTGTAGTGGCCACGGCTACACTGCTGGATGCCTTGGCAGGGAAGGGTTCATCATCTTAAACATACCTTCTTTCCTTTTACAGCTCTGCCACCAACCGGTTTTCCGGTCCATCGGGCACAAAGTCTTCGGACTTTTCAGACTTTTTAAAGACGTTCCTGGCATCAGCACACAGCAAAGCACCCACCAAACAGGACAGGTTAAAGGCAGGCTTTCCGGGCGATCGTGTCTTCTACGACAAGTGGCGTGCCTCCCAAAAGGCCAAAAGAATGGAATGGCTGCTGGGTAAGTACTCTGATCCATAAATACCACATTGACAACCAAAATGAATAAATATTTTTTTTATTTTTTTTATTTTTTTTAACAAGTGAGCAAATCTATGGTCTCCACCCACAAGCTCAAATCGTTTCTGTTGTGATTTGTTCCTTTCGATAACTGACGTGTGTGACTGAAGTTATTTTATTTTTCATTCTTGAGGCCTTTACCCGAAAACCCCCAAAAAGCAGGGTGAAATGCATGATTCTGAAGGAGGGGTGGAAGAGTAACTGTCCAAAGCCAGCGGACGTTTTCGCGGCATGGAAACCAGCCACCAAACTTGTCATTGAGACTGATGAGGACAGGAATGTGTCTCAGCAGACGTGGAAAGGCCTGGCCATCAAAGATTTTGGTGGAGAGAAAGGGCTAGGTTAAAAAAACAAACAACTTTTGTTATTTTAGTAATGAGGGGAGAAGTTATTATTGCTTAAATTATGGTTTTGCTATTTCTAATTTACCTTACAACCTAACAGAAAAAATAAAAACAAAACACTTTGTAAATCTGTTGATTTTGTTCTTTTCATCTAATGCATATTGTTTTGCTGTCTTTTGCAGGAGTTGTTGCAACCCAACCCTTTTCCAAGGGTGACATCTTGTGTGATTACCATGGAAAGGTAATCACATATGCCCAGGGAAAAGTCATGATGCAGAATCTACAGGATGAAGCAGGGTACCTGTTTTTCTTCAGGACCGGGCAGAGGCATATCTGCATCAACGCCCAGACTTTTCCCTGTGAATGCCACCCCTGTGCAGACACTGTGGGCAGAAGAGTGAATCATTCATCCAAGCAAGCCAACCTGTGTCCAGAACCTTTCGTTTTGAAGGTGAATGGACAGGACGTGGATGTCATCCTCTTCAGAGCCCTGCAGGACATCAGTGTGGACACCGAACTGAAATTTGACTATGGTGTAAAAAGGAAGTCCTTCCGAGGAGAGGGCCAGGGTCTGCTATGGCTAGATGAGTAGCATAGCACATCATCAGTTGAGCAACCTCAGTCAAATGGGGTTCTGATCCCTATGTTGTAAACAATGTAAATATTTGAAAAGCCTAGTTCTGTGTAGACTATTACTAATTTTTTTTTTCCATCCACTTTTGCAAAATAAAAATGTGACTAGAGTGTGTATTTTTGTCTTCACTTGTGCTAGTTTAAGGTGGCTATTAAGCAGACAATCTTTGGCAATTTAATTCAAATTCAAACTTGAAATCCTGGGGGAAAGCCTGTATCTTCTGTGCCTGTGCCAACAACAGCAGGGCCATTAAGGAAGACAAAAGAGCATATTCCACCAGAGCATATTTTCATAGGTCAACTATTTAAAGAACTCATTAAACTTTTAATTATTATATTAAAGCTTGGAATTAGACCTTTGCAGAGATGCCAAGAATGTTTATATGGGACCTTCTGGTGGTGAACAGGATATTATTTAGTGCAAGTTGAACTTTGAAGGCCCAAGACCAACCTTTGCCTGCCCCGGTGGACATAGATGGTACTGCAGTGAATTTCTGAAATTTTCACCAGGTCTGGTGTAATGATTGAGGATTCACTCGTGCAAGCACACAGATAAGACACATGTTTATATAATAACTTGCATTTAATTTGATTTATTATTTCAAGGCACACTTTAACTGGGCAGCAAAAATCAGAAAACTGCTCAAAAATACTCCCAGGCCTACATGACCTCTGACCCAGGGAAGGCAGATACTGAAAGCCCTTATGGGTCTCAGTTAGAGGGAAATCTCTGTGAAGCTTCACCATTTTACCTGAAAAGCATTCACTAAGCCTGGGGAAGCCCAAGGCTGAAAGCCCCCATGGAGCTCAGCTCAAGGGAAATCGCTATGGAAGTCCAAACTTTTACCACAAATTAGTGCACTTCACCCGGGGAAGTACATGACCCCACCGTGGGTCCATTATCAGGCACACTGGCCATACCGGGGCACCCACACTTAAGCACTCCCCCCCCGGCTTATCAAAGTCAGCACGCCCAACCAAAGCTCCGGGCCCATGGGATAACCAAATCATGTTTGGACCCATGGGACAACTGTCGGATTGGACTTTTTCAAAAATTTTCAAAGTTTCTCAGAGATATACCAGGGCTCAGCCCATGGTATGACTGAAAACTTTGAAAAATTTTTCAGAGTCCAGACAGTGCCTCTCACACAGCGGGCCTGTGGATGGGTCCGTTTCCCCCCTGGATCATCCAGAGGGCTGCGGCCATGGAGGGCTACCTGCGTAGCCAGGGTTCCCGGAAAAAGATTGGATCGAGGTCTGACTTTCAATGGATCGCAGCGATGTAGCTGCTCTGCCACTCACGACACCCCGGCCCAGAATCAGGTCGTTTACGAGTCATTTAGCACCAGGTTCGACACAAACTTGCATTGCGCAATTGGAGAGGGTGCGACAAGATGAGTGCCGGATCGTTAGCGAGCGGCTCTGCCCGCTGGGGAGGGGGACTCCAACTACTCCAGACCAACCGAAGATCCGCGACGCTGTGGTATCGTTACGTTTAGGTGGATTTCTGACTTGGAGGCATTCAGTCATAATCCCACAGATGGTAGCTTCACACCAGTGGCTCCTCAGCCAAGCACACGCACCAAATGTCCGAACCTGGGGTTCCTCTCGTTCTGAGCATGATTATTATTGCAACACCACATCATCAGTAGTGTAAAACTAACCTGTCTCACGATGGTCTAAACCCAGCTCACATTCCCTGAACAATCCAACCCTTGGTGAATTCTGCTTCACAATGATAGGAAGAGCCGATATCGAAGGATCAAAAAGTGACGTCGCTATGAACGCTTGGCTGCCACAAGCGAGTTATCCCTGTGGTAACTTTTGACACCTCCTGCTTAAAACCCAAAAAGCCAGAAGGATCGTGAGGCCCCGCTTTCACGGTCTGTATTCATACTGAAAATCAAGATCAAACAAGCTTTTGCCCTTCTGCTCTACAGGAGGTTTCGGGCCTCCCCGAGCTCGCCTTAGGACACCTGCATTAGGCTTTGACAGGTGTACTGCCCCAGTCAAACTCCCCACCTGCCACTGTCCCCGGAGCGGGTCTCCCCCTGCCCCCCCCGCCCAGGTGGCCGGGGAGGGCTTGGAAGCCAGAGACCACCGGGGCTCGCCTCCCCGCCTCACCGGGCTAGTGAGGAAACGATAAGAGTAGTGGTATTTCACTGGCGGCTCCCAGCGGAGCGGGGCCTCCCACTTATGCTACACCCCTCATGTCTCTTCACAGTGCCAGACTAGAGCCAAGCTCAACAGGGTGTTCTTTCCCCACAGATTCTGCCACGCCCATTCCCTTGGCTGTGGTTTCGCTAGATAGTGGGTAGAGACAGTGGGAATCTCGTTCATCCATTCATGCACGTCACTATTAGATGACGAGGCATTTGGCTACAGTTCATGGTCGCATGCGGATTTTCCGAGGAGTTTATGGTGTCTCGTCCACCATACTACCAGCATATAGGTACTTGCAAGCAAGGCCCTAAATGCTGAGACTATACATCTAAGCATAGTATATTATATATATATATATATATATATATATATATATATATATATATATATATATATATACACACACACACACACACACACACACATACATACATACATACACACACACACACACACACACACACACACACACACAATTACAATCTTCAGTGATAGTGACATTGATGAGCCGCAACCAGTTTGGAGGGAGGCCTCTCAGCCGATCGCTAACGTTCTCAGACAATGAGTAGTCATCTTTCTCTGTTGCCACCGAAACGGCATGTCTCTTTGGTCCTCACGGTACCGATTCCTTGTCTGAATGCAATGCATGCAAGGCCCTAAATGCTTTGACTACACATCTAAGCATAGTTATGAATACTTACTTGTCGCCATCCAAGTGACATCACGTGCCGCACCGCATTCTCGGCTAGGGGGATCCCCAAGGGCTATCGTTCTCAGGATACATGTAGCACCCCTTCTCGGTTGACCTTGGAGCAAGTCTTGTGTGCCTTACTGCTTTTGTACCATTTCCGACGAATGGAATCCACAGAGACCTGGCCCTACAAACTTCTGTAGCATCCCCCTGACTGTACACCTCCAGCCAGGGCTGATAGCTACCCCTCGTGCCACCCCCCTGTCTGTCAACCTCCAGGCGCGGCTGGCGACTACCGCATCCCATTGAGCTTTCTTCCCTGGCGCTGCTGAGCCTTATAGCACGTAGCTTCTGACTCAGAAGCGTTAGTTACACTCATCAGGGCATAAACTGGCCGAGTCTATGTTCAACTGCTTGCAGGATTTGATGTTCGGAAGGCTTGACCTGATGAAGCTACCTCCAGACAGACCCTGTGCCGGGTCGGTCTTGTTTGATTGGTGGTGGAGGGTCCAGCATGCCTTGAGACCACAGACTGTTGTCCACCGACTTGCCCTTCGACCACCGGCCGCCTGCACGACCCCAGAGGCTATTCTACAATCACTCGTAACACACCGATACCACCACGCACGTGCTGGGCTATCTCGTCCCTTAGGTACCGAGACCAGGCGTGCCGGGCTGTCTACATCCGAAGACGCGACTGCCTGGTCACCCCCGTACTCGTGTTTATTCTCCACCTGCACTCGTAGTGCTTTCTTGTTGGAGGACGGGGATGTCGGAGTGACTCCATCGGACAGCCATCTGGTGGCGGACCTGAGCTCCGGGGGATGAACGGACTTGCGAGTGGCTCGAGCGGCTTTCCACCGTCTCTCGCCTTCCTTGACAGAAAGACATAGCCACCTTCACGGTCTCTTCCCTCACCCCGTAATCATACGCCCTGCCGATACCTACGACCGGTAGCTGCCCCCTAGCCTTTATGCAGCCACAGGTGACTGGCCTTGTCAGCCCTACCGATGGACAGCTCTCTCCCATCGATGGACCTTTTTAGCTCTGAGGCCCATGCCTGTTGGGCCTCAGCCTTTGTTGAGACTGCCACTGCTGCTATATGACATGGCAGATTTATTTGCCTCAATCTTCCTGAACGATTTGTGTCGTGATGAATGCACAGAGGGTATCTTCGGCATTCAGAAGTTTCTCAAATCTCTTCTTCTGTGCCAGCAGAACTGATGTACCTAGGCACGGAACACCTCAACCTCCATCTCTAATGCGTGCATGTAAATAGGCTAAAGGGGTATCCTTGGGAAGCCGCAACCACTTTCTCAATTCTGCCCTCACGAGGATATTTCGGTGTACACTCTGAGGATGCCCCACAGATGCTCAATAGGGTTTAGGTCTAGGAGACATGCTTGGCCAGTCCATCACCTTCACCCTCAGCTTCTTTAGCAGGCAGTGGTTGTCTTGGAGGTGTGTTTGGGGTCGTTATCATGCTGGAATACTGCATACTGATCATGGTCTACTTCAGTATGTCACAGTACATGTTTGCATTCATGGTTCCCTCAATGAATTGTAGCTCCCCAGTGCCGGCAGCAATCATGCAGCCCCAGACCATGACTCTCCCACCTCCACGCTTGACTGTAGGCAAGACACTTGTCTTTGTACTCCTCACCTGGTTGCCACCACACACGCTTGACACCATCTGAACCAAATAAGTTTATCTTGGTCTCATCAGACCACAGGACATGGTTCCAGTAATCCATGTCCTTAGTCTGCTTTTCTTCAGCAAACTGTTTGCTGGTTTTCTTGTGCGTCATCTTAGAAGATGATTCCTTCTGGGATGACAGCCAAGCAGACCAATTTGATGCAGTGTGCGGCTTATGGTCTGAGCACTGACAGGCTGAACCCCCACCCCTTCAACCTCTGCAGCAACGGTGGCAGCACTCGTACGTCTATTTCCCAAAGACAACCTCTGCATATGACGTTGAGCACGTGCACTCAACTTCTTTGGTCGACCATGGCAAGGCCTGTTCTGAGTGGAATCTGTCCTGTTAAACCACTGTATGGTCTTGGGCCCCACTGTGCTGCAGCACAGTGTCAGGGTCTTGGCAATCTTCTTATAGCCTAGGCCATCTTTATGTAGAGCAACAATTCTTTTTTTTCAGATCCTCAGAAGGTTCTTTGCCATGAGGTGCTATATTGAACTTCCAGTGACCAGTATGAGGGAGTGTGAGAGCGATGACACCAAATTTAACACACCTGCTCCCCATTCACACCTGAGACCTTGTAACACTAAGAAGTCACATGACACCGGGGAGGGAAAATGACTAATTGGGCCCAATTTGGACATTTTCTCTTAGGGGTGTACTCACTTTTGTTGCCAGCAGGTTAGACATTAATGGCTGTGTGTTGATTTTGACGGGACAGCAAATTTACACTGTTATACAAGCTGTACACTGACTACTTTACATTGTAGCAAAGTGTCATTTCTTCAGTGTTGTCACATGAAGATACAATCAAATATTTACAAAAATGTGAGGGGTGTACTCACTTGTGGGATACGCTATGTGTAATATATCTATCCATCTCTCACACACACGGCCTATGTATAAACAGCTACAGCAAACAGATTGTGGTGCATGTATTTATTTATGACAATGTTATTACGACTGTATTTCTCATTACATATACAGTAACAAGTAAAAAACACTTACCTTGGAGTTCGTTTTTACATTTCACACATCCTGTGGTCTGTCGTGTCCCTTAAAAGTTGAAAACGCACAGTGGATAGGTAACAATTAAGTGAATGCGACTATTTAGTGCGATTTGTTTTGTTGTTTGGATTTTACTGTTACTTCAACTGTATTTTTTATAAAAAAAAAAAAAAAAAGTCAGCACAAACAAAGCACGAACGATTGAGACTATTTAGTTTGAATTTGGAGCGGGGGGCTGGTGACATAATCTCATAGAACTTGAGATATTTTTAAAAATATATTTAAAAAAAACAGAAGCAGCACAAATGAAACTTTTCTCTGCACAAATGAAGCATGAACAAACGAACCTATTTGGAGTGAACTTGGAGCATGTGGGGGGCTGGTGACCCCAGAATGACCTATGAATATTCTTTTAATATCTCCAGAACCGAAGTAGCACAAAAAACTTTTTGCAGCACAAACAGAGCACAAATAATTGAGACTATTCTGCCGACATTTTGCGTGGGGGGAGGGGGTTGGGGCAACTTCACGCAGGTGCTATCAGTTTGTATGTATTTGTTTCTCCACGCATATCGAGGTTAAATTTGGTGTTCCACAAGGTTCTGTTTTAGGCACACTGATTTTTACTCTATATATGCTACCTCTAGGTCAAATTATTCATAAACATGGAATGAGCTTCCACTGTTATGCTGATGATACACAGCTGTATGTTTTAGCAGAGCCCAACACACAACAGCTTAATAAAAGTTGAGGAATGTCTAAAGGACATTAGATGGTGGATGCTTATTAACTTCCTTTTAACTTAATTCTGACAAGACAAAAGTACTTGTACTAGGACTACATGCAGCTAGAAGTAAACTTTCTGATTACATAGTAACTCTGGATGGTCTCTTTTTTCATCATGTACAGCAGTAAAAGACCTTGGTGTGATTATTGACTCCAGTCTTTCATTTGACGCTCATGTAGATATTACTAAGCTAGCCTTCTTTTCTCTCAGAAATATTGCCAAGATAAAGGTTATTACATGATGCAGAAACATTAGTTCATGCTTTCATCACGTCTAGGCTAGAATATTATGCCTTACAGTATGGATGTTCCAGTAGGTGCAAGCAAGCTCCAGTTAGTCCTGAACGCAACTGCAAGAGTCCTGAATAGAACCAGAAAATATGACCACATCACCCCGATCTTATCCACACTACATTGGCTCACAGTAAAATTTCACAATGATTATCAAATACTACTATTCAATTCAATTCAATTTCAATTCAATTTTATTTGTATAGCGCTTTTTACAATAGACATTGTCTCAAAGCAGCTTTACAGAAATATCAACATGGTATACAGATATTAAAGGTGCGAATTTATCCCAACTGAGCAAGCCACTGAGTGGCGACGGTGGCAAGGAAAAACTCCCCAAGATGTTTTAAGAGGAAGAAACCTTGAGAGGAACCCGACTCAGAAGGGAACCCATCCTCATCTGGGTAACAACAGATAGTGTGAAAAAGTTCATTATGGATTTATATGAAGTCTGTATGGCCTTAGGAGCAGCCGTAGTCCCAGCAGTCTGGAATTAGAGAAGATTTGAGCTCCATCCAGAGGCAGAAAGGATCTGGATCTCTAGTATCTCCATAAATTCATGTGGGGCTCTGCGAAAGGAGAGAGGGAGAAAAAAGATTATTATGACTGCGAAGTAGTAGAACAGAATCTAGTCAGGGTAGGCTTGAGTAAACAAATACGTTTTAAGCCTAGACTTAAACACTGAGACTATGTCTGAGTCCCGAACACTAATAGGAAGACTGTTCCATAACTGTGGGGCTCTATAAGAGAAAGCTCTTCCCCCTGCTGTAGCCTTCACTATTGGAGGTACCGTCAAATAGCCTGCATCTTTTGATCTAAGTAGGCGTGGCGGATTATATAAAACCAAAAGGTCGCTTAGATATTGTGGCGCGAGACCATTTAGTGCTTTATAGGTTAATAAAAGAATTTTATAGTTAATGCGAGATTTTACTGGGAGCCAATGCAGTATTGATAATATCGGTGTGATATGGTCGTACCTTCTAGTTCTAGTTAGGACTCTAGCAGCTGCATTCTGGACTAACTGGAGCTTATTTATATTCCTACTGGAACATCCAGACAGTAAGGCATTACAGTAATCTAATCTAGAGGTGACGAATGCATGAACTAGTATTTCCGCATCATGTAGTGACAATATGTTTCTTATTTTAGAAATATTTCTGAGATGAAAGAAGGCTATCCTAGTAATATTATCTACATGAGCATCAAATGATAGGCTGGAGTCAATAATCACTCCAAGGTCTTTAACTGCTGCACATGATGAAACAGAAAGACCATCCAGAGTAACCATGTGATCAGAAAGATTACTTCTAGCTACACGTGGGCCTAATAAAAGTATTTCTGTTTTATCAGAATTAAGTAGAAGGAAGTTAGTTAACATCCAATGTCTAATGTCCTTTACACAATCCTCAGCTTTACTAAGCTTCTGTCTGTCCTCTGGCTTCGCTGAAACATACAACTGTGTATCATCAGCATAACAGTGGAAGCTAATTCCATGTTTACGAATAATTTGACCTAGGGGTAGCATATATAAAGTAAAGAGCAGTGGGCCTAAAACAGAACCCTGTGTACTACTGACCTATAAAGCACTAAACGGTCTTGCGCCACAGTACCTAAGCAAACGTTTGGTCTGTGATCTGCTATGCCTACTTGGATCAAAAGTTGCAGGCCATTTGTTGGTACCTTGAATAATGAAGGCTATAACAGGGGGAAGAGTTTTCCTCTTACAAAGCCCCACAGTTATGGAACAGCCTTCCAATTAGTGTTCAAGACTCGGAGACAGTCTCTGTTTATTCATGGTAGGCTTGAGTAAACCAATGTATTCAGCCTAGACGTAGACTCTTTTACACAAAGTACACAGTCTTCGCCATCATGGAATAGTAAGCGTACCTAATAATCACTACCTCTCTCCTTCTGTGAAGCCACACATGGAGATGCCAGTGATCCTGACCCTTTCTGCTTTCTGGACCTGCCTGATCCATCCTGATGGATCCTATGGATGGAGCCCTCATCAACTGGAAGCTACAGCCTGGAGAGTGCTGAGGATGGTGCTGCTTGAAGTACTATGAAATGTTTTGGACCTCAATTCCACATGGACATTCTCACTCTTTTTGCTGGGACTACAGTTGCTGCTATGGTCTTAGGACTGCAATTACCACATAATTTTGCACTGAGGTCTCCTTTGGTGAATAGTGGACTAGTTCAACAAAGACTTCATGTAAAAACCATAATGAACTTCCTTCTACTTTCACACTATTCTTTGTTACCCAGATGAGGATGGGTTCCCTTTTGAGTCTGGTTCCTCTCAAGGTTTCCTCCTCATATCATCTTAGGGAGTTTTACCTTGCCACTGTCTTGCTCAAAAAGGATAAATTCACGGACTTAAAATCTGTATCCTGTGTTTATATATTTCTGTAAAGCTGCTTTGAGAGTGCCCATTGTTAAAAGCGTTATACAAGTAAAAATTTAATTGAATAAAACAGAATCGCTATCTCAAGCTGTCACGAACCTCGAATCGGCACGGAAGCAGGAGCGGGCGGCAGGTGTAGAGCGTCGTATCGGGAAGTACAAGAAACGTAGTCGTAGGACAGGCAAAGGTCGAGCGATCGGGCGAACACCACAAACGGGGTCAGGCAGAGACCGTAGTCGAAACCGGAAACAAGGGTCGAGGATCACGAGAAGACAAACAAACTAGAACGGCTTGGTAACGCAGAGAAACGAGTTGACTGAGCGTATACTTCGCATAGATTCTGGGTAAATGACTTCCCTAAGTACTAGCGGTGAGAGTGTGTATGTGTGTGTGATTGGTGCCAGGTGTGTCTGATCAGAACTCCGGGGATGGTGAGCGCATGTGTGCATGAGAAGTGAGTGTTGCATCTTGGGAAATTGAGTTCTGAACTGACTGAGCTGTGACAGAACCCAACCCCCCCCCCCCCCAAAGGACTCACTCCGGGAGCCGAGTTCTTTCTTGGCCTCCCCCAGGGTCGTGGACCTGGGAGATCAGGATAAGTTGCGTGAAAGTCTTTAGTAAGCTGTGGATCCAGTATATCCTGCTTGGGAACCCAGCATTGTTCCTCAGGTCCATAACCCTCCCACTCGACCAAATACTCCAGCTTGCCTCTCCTGCGTCTAGATTTGAGGATGTTCTTGACACAGTAAGCCGATTGTCCATCAATTTCCAGAGGGGTCGGAGGAGTTTCAGATGGTACTTCGGTGGCTAATGGACCATTGATAACAGGTTTGAGACGTGATATGTGGAATGAGGGGGAGATACGCCTGTGTCGTGGCAGTTCCAGACGGTAAGTGACTTCATTGACTCGCTTGAGGATCTTGAATGGTCCAGTGTATCTTGGCATTAGTTTTTTTTACAGCTATGAGCTTGTCTTAAGTCCTTTGTGGACAACCACACCCTATCGCCTGGTTGGTAATTAGGGTGTTCTTTGCGGTGGCGATCTGCTTTGCGCTTGTATGTGTCTGTGGTCTCTTTCAGGTGTCGGTGGGTGTCAGCCCAGACACGATCGCTACGTTCAAACCATTGGTCAACGGCAGGAGCTGCGGTGGGAGTCGCGTTCCAGGAGAACAGTGGAGGTTGGTAACCTAGTACGCACTGAAAAGGAGTGAGATTGGTAGCCGAATGACATAGTGAGTTCTGGGCGTACTCGGCCCATGGCAAAAACTTGCTCCAATCCTCTGGGTTATTGGCACAGAAAGTACGGAGGAATCGCCCTAGTTCCTGATTGATTCGTTCAACTTGTCCATTGGCTTGTGGGTGATATCTGGAGGTGAGATTCACTGTTACTCCCATCTTAGTCATGAGGCTGGACCACACTCTGGAAGTAAACTGCGGGCCCCTGTCACTGACAATCTCCTCCGGAATGCCGAAATATCTGAACACATGCTGGAATAGAAGTTCGGCTGTCACGAAGGCGGTGGGGAGAGCAGGTAATGGAATAAAATGTACGGACTTGGAAAACCGGTCCACTGTGACTAGAACTGTGGTATTTCCTTGGGATCTTGGCAAATCCGTTATGAAGTCTACGGATATGTGTGACCATGGGCGTTCGGGTATGGGTAAGGGCTTGAGCCTTCCAGCTGGGAGGGTCCGAGGTACCTTATTCTGTGTGCAAGATGAATAGGACGTCACCACCTTGTGTATATCTCCCTCCATATTGGACCACCAGTACTTCTCTTTTAGGAGATGGTGCATGCGCTATGCCCCTGGATGCCCTGTACCGAGTACCGTGTGTGCCCAGATGATGAGTTCTTGACGGTACTCTTCGGGTACAAATAGTTTGTTTGGGGGACACTTTACGGGTACTTGTGACTGGGGAATCTGCTCTAGCTCCTGGTCCAGATCCCACTCTAGCACATTGATAATACATGAAGGATGGATGATGTACTCTTCATGCTCGTTGACACGTTCTGTATGGTCGAGACGAGACAGGGCATCAGCTTTTATGTTCTTGGACCCAGGTCTGTAGGATAACGTGAAGTGAAACCTGGTGAAGAACAGGGCCCATCGGGCATGGCGGGGTGTGAGTCTCTTTGCAGTGCGAAGATACTCCAGGTTCTTATGGTCTGTGAAGATGACAAAGGGATGTGTAGCCCCCTCTAACCAGTGTCTCCACTCCTCCAGCGCTAACTTAACTGCCAAGAGTTCACGATTTCCCACATCGTAGTTTCTCTCAGAGGGGGAAAGCTTTTGCGAGAAGAATGCCACTGGATGGAGCTTTGGCCTCTCTCCGAATCGCTGGGATAAAATGGTTCCTACCCCGGTCTCTGACGCGTCCACCTCCGCTATAAACGGTCTAGATGGGTCCGGATGTTTGATGATGGGTGCAGTAGTGAAGGCTTTCTTGAGCTTGTCGAAGGCGGTTTGGGCGGTTGGATTCCATGACAGACGTTTGGGTTTCCCCTTTAGCAGGGACGTTAGGGGGTTGGCAATGGCACTGAAATTCCTAATAAACCTTCTGTAGAAGTTCGCAAACCCCAGAAACCTCTGTAGTTCCTTGATCGTCGTGGGTGTGGGCCAGTTTACTACTGCCTGGACCTTTTCTTGGTCCATGGAGATCCCTTCGGGGCTGATGATGTATCCCAGAAACGCAATGGTGGTTCTATGAAATTCGCATTTCTCAGCTTTAACATATAACTGATGACGGAGCAGTCGTTGTAGAACTTGGCGGACGTGGTGAACATGTTCCTCCCGGGAGTTAGAATATATTAGAATGTCATCTATGTAGGTAATCACATGGTGTCCCAGCATGTCACGTAACACGTCATTAATTAGACATTGGAAGACCGAGGGAGCGTTAGAAAGCCCATACGGCATGACCTGATACTCATAGTGACCTGAAGTTGTGCTGAACCCAGTCTTCCATTCATCTCCTTCTCGAATCCGGACCAAGTTGTATGCACTGCGTAAGTCCAGTTTCGTGAAGATGGTGGCAGTGCGTAGTTGTTCCAGAGCGGCTGGTACTAGAGGTAGTGGGTAATGGTACTTGATGCAACACTGGTTTAGTCCTCGGTAATCGATGCATGGTCGTAAACCTCCTCCCTTCTTCTCTACGAAGAAAAACCCCGCTGATGCTGGAGAAGTAGATGGTCGTATATAACCTTGGTGCAATGCTTCCTGAATGTACTCCTCCATGGCTTTTTGTTCGGTTACTGTTAACGGATAGACTCTCCCTAGTGTACTGCCTGGGAGCAAATCGATTGCGCAGTTGTAATCTCAATGAGGAGGTAGTCCACTAGCCTTCTTCTTACTGAATACTTCAATGAGGTCATGGTAAACACTGGGGATCAGAACTTTGCCCGCCTTGTCAGGGCTCTCAACGGATGTGGATGCTAAGGAGATCACAGGGACTTGGAGACAGTGATTGATGCAGTGAGCTGACCAGCGAGTGATCTCCCTTTGATTCCATGAAATTTGTGGGTTGTGATGTTCGAGCCAAGGAAGACCGAGAACCACTGGATGCCGGGCCGTCACAATGACATGGAACGTGATTTTCTCCTGATGAAGAGCGCTGGTGCGGAGGTTAATAGGTTCGGTGCAGTGGGTGATTAAACCATCTCCAATGGGGGCTCCATCAATGGCTTGGACACGGCGGGGGGTGCTGAGAGGATGAACGGGGATGTTATACTGGAGTATGGTCTCTTGGTCAATGAAGTTCCCCGCCGCTCCAGAGTCGATCAGCGCCTCTAAAATACAGGAAACACTTGAGTATTCTAATATAACGGGTAATACGAACGCAGACTGAACCAAGTACTGGGCAATGGGTTCTAAACTCACCCCTGGCTGAGGTTGTGTGGCAGTTTTGGTTTCCTCTCGGGTAGAGCACTGTTTGAGAGGGCATTGTTGCACGAAGTGGCTCTTCTCGCCGCAGTAGAAACAACAATGTTCACGGCGCCGTCGTTCTCTCTCCTGCATGCTCACCCAAGTCTGTCCCAGCTGCATGGGTTCACTAGGGCTCTCAGATGCTGGTGCTTCCACCTCACTGCGTATGGAGCGGTGGCTCCGTAGTAGACGATCCAGGCGTATAGCTACGTTGAGTGAGTAGAGTCAGCTGATCATCACGGCACGCCAGCTCCGTTACGATGTTGGCATTTATTCCCCGGCGAAACATAGTCTTTAGAGTGGGTTGATTCCATCCGCTCCTAGCGGCCACAGTACGAAATTCAAGAGTGTAATCCGCCACACAACGTGATCCCTGCGTCAAGGATAATAATTCCTCCCCAGTCTCCCGGTTGTCTGGAGAATGATCGAATACAGTGCGGAAGCGTGATGTCAGCTGATCATAGGTGCTGATGACGTTCCCCTCCTCTTCCCATTCTGCGGTGGCCCAGAGGAGAGCTCTCCCGGTTAAAAGTTCCATGAAGTGGATTATTTTCCGATTCTCCGTCATGTCTGGGTACGTGGAAAAAAACAGGGAGCACTGGAGTAAAAAACCTTGGCAGCGTGCCGGATCTCCGTTGTACTTCTCCGGCGCTGGAGTGGGAGGTAAGCGTGTGGTCGGTGCCGTAGAAAGCTGCGCGGCTTGGTTTAGCCGAGCTACCTGCTCAGTCAGGTTTGCGAGACGGTGATCATGGTCACTAATCATCCGGCCATGTCCCTCGATGGCTTGCGGCCAACGGGGATCTCCCGCTGCTTCCATTGGAAGGCGAAGTATTCTGTCACGAACCTCGAATCGGCACGGAAGCAGGAGCGGGCGGCAGGTGTAGAGCGTCGTATCGGGAAGTACAAGAAACATAGTCGTAGGACAGGCAAAGGTCGAGCGATTGGGCGAACAACACAAACGGGGTCAGGCAGAGAGCGTAGTCGAAACTGGAAACAAGGGTCGAGGATCACGAGAAGACAAACAAACTAGAACGGCTTGGTAACGCAGAGAAACGAGTTGACTGAGCGTATACTTCGCATAGATTCTTGGTAAATGACTTCCCTAAGTACTAGTGGTGAGAGTGTGTATGTGTGTCTGATCAGAACTCCAGGGATGGTGAACGCATGCGTGCATGAGAAGTGAGTGTTGCATCTTGGGAATTTGAGTTCTGATCTGACTGAGCTGTGACACAAGCTTTCAGCCAGGTCTCTGTAAAGGCCAAAATGCAGGCCTCTCTTTTCACATGGTGAACATGTAAAGTGGCTTGTAGTTCATCAAATTTATTCCTTAGAGACTGAACATTTGCCATTATGATAGTTGGAAAAGGAATCCTTGAGAGATGCTGCTTCTTCAATCTTTGACGCAAGCCACCCTTCTTTACTCTTTTCCGCGTTTTCCATATTTCTGATATGGCATTTTCCATAAAGCCACCATCGTTCAGAAAGTGGCGATCTTATCAAATCCACTGGACATTGAACACAGTAAGGCCGATGCCACTGAAGCAGAAATACACCGCTGTACTGGAGCTTTGCGCTAGGTCTCACAGGTGCTATATGAAGGCATGAGAAACCGTAAAATTCAAATTGTAGCTATAACCGGTAACTCCATCTTCACCTTCCACACGGGTATAGCTCATCAGTTTACGTTTTAACTACCACTTTTCCAAAATAACAAAAATGCACAATAAACACAACACAAATGCGTTCACATGTGCTTACAATCTTTGTTGCCAGTCGCAGCATGCGCAGTGCCACCCCCACTCCAGGTGTGTGCTTTGCCTCTGTTACAAGTCCATTCCTCCAAGTCTGTGTGTTAGTTAGGATAGTCTTTGTGTAATAGTTAGATTCGTTCATGTCGTAAAACAGCGCAATAAAGTCTCGTCTATATTAAAGGGAAATTGCCTGCTATTCATTTGCTCATGGTCCGAGTCCCTCAACTTGCAATATTTCTGAGCAGGGTAATGAAATCTGCATCACTAGAAGGTATTACCACAAAGCACAGCTTAGTTTAACTGCATATATTAAATGCAGTGCATGATAAGAACAAGTGCAATGGCAAAGTAATAAAATGGAAAAATGGGATCCCAAATATACAAAAGAAGAAAAGTATCAAATTAATAAAGAGATCAGTACAGTTGTGAGTGCATTCAAATTAGACTAGACCCAGGTCTGTTAAAATAAAAGTTCAGTCCATCAAGTGCTCCAATATTGGATTAATGCAAGGTGGGTATCTTCCTCCAGGGAAAGCAAGTGTCAGTGTGCACACAGTTCTACCTGACCCCTTGGGCCAAGGGGAAATAGATCAAGGCTCTCTGGCTCAGTGTCTCTAAGTTGCAAGCTCCTAGCTACAACCAGGCTCTATATCAAGTGGGGTTGGCTCACCATCCAGTACTGGAACAGTTTCTCCAAGGATCTCCACTGCCAGTTCGGACTCCACCAGTAACCGCGATCACTCAACATCTGAATCCAACAATAAAACCTGACCTATATGGAGTAGGTCAACATCTTTACCTCACAGCTAACACTATTGACATTGCTGTCTAAGCAATATCTAGCTAAGGCTAGTATCAATAAACACATTCAAAATACACTAAATAGCCCTAAATGCATGAATGAAGTGCATGAAAACCAGCTCTCCGTTAGCATTCACGAATATTAGTGTCAACAGGCTGCTAGGCCTCAAGGGCACAACGGTTAATACACACAATTTAACACTCGACATAAAACACAGTTACAAAACATAACTCAAAGGAGCTACTCCACTCACCAGCAGTAGCAGTCCAGAATACCATGAAATATCCCGTTTTACCATTAAATACATTTCTAGTATGTTAACAGGGATAATACACTTTAGCCATTGGCTTACATTTAGCTTATGGCAGCACAGGGCATGGTTGCTAGTGCTGTTTACATTTAGGAGAAATGGGTATAAAATGGCGGACATTAGCATATAGGTTAGCGGAACATATACTCATCAGTGCAATGGAACGGCACATTAGCTTGAGCATGCCTTCCAAATTAGATTCTTGTGGTATTCCACACTTAGTAGTTTACACCCGTAACAGAAATAAGTATCAATATACTGCTACGATGATTCAGTCACCACTGGAGTCACTTCCCACCTCCCTAACTACTGTGAATGGCTGAGAGGCGGTCCTCACCATTCTATTGGCTGGGATGTAGTAACACTCAACCTTACAGGCTAATGTCCCAATAACAATATGCCCTCGTATTGGATGATAAAGGTTTACAAAAAAATAAAATAAAATCCCTTTTAGTTCACAAGCGATCTTTTCAGCATAACGCGCTTCCACAGTTATCACACAAAATGTATAATCACTTGTACATAACATTTATTGCATATTTATTTTACTTATTGCCCATTTTACTTCTGGGTTACAAGTACAGTGTCTCAAAGTAACGCTGGATGAATAAATTGGTTGGCTGTTATTTGGTTCTAGCAATATTTCCCTAAATCAAATTAAGATTCCTAGGGAGCTAAGGCTTTCCTATATGTATTGAAGGGGGTACATGGGTAACTAAATTTTACTATATAAATCTTCTTTAAATACAATTGTGGAGAATTCAACAAATAAATCTAGATTACATTTATGGTATTTGGCAGACACCCTTATCCAGGGTGAGTTACATTTAGCTCACTCGCATCCAAGCAATTGAGGGTTAAGGGCCTTGCTCAAGGGCCCAACAATGGCAGCATTGAGGTTTGACCTCATGACTTTCTGAGCATTAGACCAACATCTTAAACACCGAGCTACCACTGCCTTAAGCCAAATAGCTAGTTTTTCCTACATTTCCACGTCGACATGGATCAACCTGCAACAAGCAATCAGCCTTAATTTAAAAATAAATAAATAAATAAATAAATAAATTAATTATATATATATATATATATATATATATATATATATATATATATATATATATATATATATATATATATATATATATATATATAAAAAAGGTCAATGCTGGGTTTCTGAGGTCCATATCTTCCGACAGGTGGTGAGCCTCCCAGTTTGCCCAGAGAGAAGAATGTCTGCTGTGTAAGTACTCCAATAAATACTACACTGAAAATCAATAAGTCACTCAAACTGGGCCATATATTCAGTGTGACTAGCGACCCGTATGATTGAAATCATTTCATTCTTTGTTCCAGCACACTTCACACACCGCAAGCGAAAGGGCTTAAAAAAATAAAATAAAATAAACCTAAAGGAAAACCTTAATTTTTCCTTGTTGTTCTTAGCTGCACCAAGAACAAATTACTGAAAAAGTTTGCCAAACTGTACTGTTTAGTTATTTTTGATCCAATTCAATTTCATGGTTACAGTAGTGGTGGCAACCTGCCTGTTCTCAAGAGGTGACAAGGATGTCCTCTCCCAGATCTGGACTGGGTGGATGAGTATGTCCATTGTGTGGTTGGCCCAGACTTCCCTGGATGACTGACCCACATAGCAGCAGGTAAAGCTACAAAGTGTTAAGGCTTATTAGCATTTGCTATGCTGATGACACCCAGCTCCATTTGGCCTTCCAGCCTGATGATCCATTGGGTCTCTACACAAATCTCTGCTTGCCAGTCTGACCTCTCAGACTGGATGAGGGAACACCACATTAATCTCAACTTGGCAAAATCCAAGCTTCTAGTCATCCCAGCCCGCCCCTCAATCAACCATAACCTCACTGTACAGCTCGGCTCGTCCACACTCAAGCCAACCAGCACAGTCAGGAACCTCGGGGTAAGGCTTGATGACAGCTTGTCTTTTACAGACCACAATTCGACAATTGCACAGCCTTGTAGGTTCATTCTGTACAACATCAGGAAAATCAGACCCTATCTGACTGCTGAGGAACAACATTCACAACCGCTGAAGGTTAGTGTGTGGCGTGACATGCAACACTATGCGCCGCTGAGAGTGGCAGCAATCCATGTAGCTCCGTTTTTTTTTTTTGTTTGTGTGTTTGTCTTTTGTTTACTTTTTTTTTTTACTTCGCATGCTTAGGAGTTTTAGGATTACACACTTTTAGGAGTGTTTTTCATTCTATCCTATGGATATGGATCAGTTATTAAAACGCTCTGGCGGCAGCAAACTTGTTTATATAAGGAATCAGCTGCTTGCACTACGGCGGAATGCTGGTGATGTTCACGTTAACATCCCCGAGGAATTATGGTGCTTTGGGGGCTGTAGAGCGGGACTTAAAGTGAGGACTAAATGACGGGAGCAAGAGCGGATATTCAAGCGGAAATTCAAGCCCACAATTCTGTCGATGGTGATGGGGAATGTGAATTCACTTACTAACAAGACTGACGAGCTGGCTGCCCTGGTAAGAAATCTGAAGTTGTATAGGGAGTGTAGCCGGATATGCCTTACGGAGACGTAGCTAACTAGCTGCATCCCCACTGTTAACATTGAGCTGCCTGGCTTTAGTGTGGCTCGTCTGGACAGAGACATTAAACTTTCTGGAAAAAAAGAAGGGAGGTGGATTGGTGATGTACATAAACAGATGGTGCAATCCCGGCCATGTTACAGTTAAAGAGACTGTATGTTGTAAGGATGTGGAGTTAATGGCGGTTAGTCTTCGATCCTACTACATGCCGAGGGAGTTTTCGCATGCCATTGTTGTCTGTGTTTACGTTCCGCCACGAGCCCTTCCGGACATGGCATGTGACGTCATTCATTCTACAATTGCAAGGCTCCAAACTCAACACACAGATGCTTTTTTTTGCGATCTCTGGCGACTTCAACCACAACACTGGATTCTACCCTCACTAATTTCTACCAGTTTGTTGATTGCCCAAATAGGAAGAACAGGATAATAGACCTCATGTATGCAAATGTGAGGGATGCATACAGTGCCAACCCCCTACCCCCACTGGGAAAGTCAGACCACAACCTCACTTATCTTCAATGATTGTACAAACCAAAAGTACAAAGGCTACCGGTTGTCACTCGCACCTTCAGGAAGTGGACAACAGGAGTGGATGAGGCTTTGAGAGACTGTTTTGAGTCCACTGACTGGAGTGCGCTACAAAATGGAGAGGATTTGGAGGAGGTCACACATTGTACAACTGACTACCTGAACTTCTGTATGGATATAGTTGTTCCCACAAGAACTGTACGCTGCTTTCCAAACAACAAGCTTTGGATAACCAGCAATGTCAAGACCCTTCTCAATAGGAAAAAGATGGCGTTCAGAGAGGGGGATCAGGCAGAGCTGAGGCACGTACAGGGGGAACTCAAAGCCAGGCTGAGAGAGGCTAAGGAGGAATACAGAAAGAAGGTGGAACAGAAGTTGCAGGAGAACAATGTGAAGGAGGTCTGGGATGGAATGAAGACCATCACTGGACTGAGGAAGAGTGGTAGCTCTGTGGAGGGAGACCTAGATAGGGCGAATCAGTTGAACCACTTCTACAATAGGTTTAACTGCCCTGTTCCAGATCCAGTGGCAGTGGTACCCTCTTCTGACTCAGACACTGCTCGTGCTTGCTTGCCTGTTCAACTCATACCTCCCCCCTCACTTTCAGTGCACCACGTACCCCCCCCCCCCTCCATCAAAGGCTGATGTATTCTTCCCCCGCAAGGTGACAATGAACAATGTGACTACACCGACGTTGGTCACTATTCACCAGTCTTTAGACACCAGACACCTCCCGCAGGCGCACCCATCCCCTCCCCTCTTCCCTCTCCCTCTCCTCTTCCCCCATATAATCACGGCACATCAAGTTAAAGGACAGCTGAGAAAACTCCACCCCAGGAAGGCAGCCGGGCCTGACAGACTGTGTCCAAGGCTGCTCAGGGTCTGTGCTTCTGAAGTGGGGGAGCCACTGAAGCACATCTTCAACCGGAGTCTTCATCTTGGAAGAGTTCCAACATTGTGGAAGACATCATGTCTTATCCCTGTCCCCAAGAAGTCACATCCAAGTGAGCTCAATGATTATAGGCCAGTCGCTCTAACATCACATGTGATGAAGACCATGGAGCGGCTGGTTTTGGGGATACTTAGACCCCAGGTACATCTTGCACTAGACCCGCTACAGTTTGCATACCAGGAGAGAGTGGGCGTGGACGATGCCATCACATATCTCCTGCACAGGATGCATGCTTACCTGGACAAGGGGAAAAGTGCTGTGAGAATCATGTTTTTTGATTTCTCCAGCGCTTTTAATACCATTCAACCCCTTAGACTGGGTGACAAGCTCCTGCAGATGGGTGTGGATGCTCACCTAGTATCCTGGATTGCAGACTATCTGAAAGAGCAGCCACAGTTCATCAGACTGAAGAACTGCCTCTCTGACACTGATCAGTAGCACCGGAGCTCCACAGGGAACAGTGGTCTCTCCAGTCCTGTTCACCGTGTACACGTCTGACTTTTGCTACAACACAGAGTCATGCCACATGCAGAAGTTTTCGGACGATACTGCAATTGTGGGGCATATCAAGGATGGGCAGGAGGAGGAGTACAGGAGCCTCGTGGAGGACTTTGTGCAATGGTGCAAACTCATCCACCTACAACTCAACACTGCAAAGACCAAGGAGATGGTGGTAGATTTCTGGAAGTCTAAGCCTGCTCTGCTGCCAGTCACCATTAACTGTGGTAACGGTGGAGGTGGTAAACACTTACAAGTATCTGGGAATACATTTGGACAATAAACTGGACTGGTCATTCAACACTGAAGCACTCTACAAGAAAGGGCAGAGCAGGCTGTACTTCCTGAGGGGGCTGCGGTCCTTCAATGTCTGCAGCAAGCTCCTCTGGATGTTCTACCAGTCTGTTGTTGCCAGCGTCCTCTTCTATGCTGTGGTATGCTGGGAAGGAAGCATTAAGAAGAAGGATGCTGGACGACTGGACAGGCTGGTAAGGAAAGCTGGCTCTGTTGAGGGAGCGGAACTGGAGTGTATCACTTCAGTGTCAGACAAAAGGACCCTGAGCAAATTGATTAATATTTTGGACAATGACTGTCATCCACTCCATAACACTATCATAAAGCGAAAGAGCTTGATCAGTTGGAGGCTATGCTCACTGCCATGCACAACTGACAGGCTGAGGAAGTCTTTTGTCCCTAGGACTATACAACTCTTCAATGCTTCACTTAAAGGAAGAGGTGAGAGACTTCTCTGCATAGTCTATCTGCTTCTTCACCTTTTCATACACTTCTATGACCTCTTACAACAATGTTGTGTACTGGACTGGCTCACTGTGTGTTTTACTGTTTACACTGTTTACATTGTTTATGGACTATATTAGCCCACATGTACAACCCCTACCTCTATTTCCCAGTCTGTGGATCCTTGATTTGTTATATTTGACTGTTTTTCATTAGTTATTTTTTTAGCATCTTTCTTATACTTTATTGTATGTCATATTGTGTGTGATGTTTTGAGCCACTGGGACCTTGAATTTCCCCTTGGGGATCAATAAAGTATCTATATCTATCTATCCATCTATCTCACCGAACAGGCTACACAGCTAATAGTCCAGGCTCTTGTCATTTCAAAACTGGACTACTACAACACACTACTCTCTGGCCTCCTAGCCAGCTCCATCAAAAGATTCAGAGTGCAGCAGCATGCCTCATCTTCAACCAGCCCAAAAGGACCCATGTCACACCCCTCTTCATCTCCCTCCTCTGGCTTCCTGTAGCTGCCCGTATCAAATGCAAGGCCTTGATGCTTGTGTACAAGACCTTGTCTGGAACAGCACCCCCCCTACCTCAACGCTCTCCTTGAGGCTTAAGTTTACTCATGCAATCTGCGACTGGTTAATGATCAACGCTTAGTAGTACCTACTCAGTGTTGCTCAAGATCCATATCCAGAACCTTCAAACCAACTGTCCCTCAGAGGTGGAATGAACTTCCAACTTCTATCCAGACCACAGATCCGGTCACTATATATTTTTTATAACAGCTAAAGATCAACCTCTTACGTGAGCACTTACCCAACCCCTAAAATGCTAACCTCCCCATTATTTCTCTCACACACGCACACCTTTCGCTAGCTTTTAGAGAATGGTGCATGGTAGCACTACTTGTATGGTTCTCTGCTTGAAATATCACTTTGCTTGTATTTCCTCATTTGTAAGTCACTTTGGATAAAAGTGTCTGCTATAAGAATGAATGTAAATCTTTATATTTTGAATGCAGGCCCAATAAGAGACACTTGACTGTCTTCTTAGGTCACTTGTGTGCATGTTTGCCAAAGTTGCCAGTTAGGGGCCTTGTCTCAGGAGGAGGATTTTGCGAGTTCAAATTAGATTACATTAGATTTAACATTTCTTGCCAGAACATGTTGAAAAGCAGCGATTATTTTATTCCAATTTTTCCTTTGCCAACAGTGATATGACTTCACCCGAGTATGGCCAAAACTCCCGTTCAGTGATTTGGGACAGCGTGCATCATTCAAAACAACATTCAAATATTCTCTTGCACAGCTGCTTCTAAGTTCAGTCCAGCTGTTCAACCATAAAATCTTTGCCATCCCTGTACCTTTCTGCAGGTATCTCTGGCTCCGGAGCTGCACATTTCTGATTCGTGGTTGCTGGTCTCACCAACCTGCCCAGTATTAGATAGCGTGTTATTCTCCTCACCTCCTCTCTTGCTCTGCTTTCCCCTCACCCCAACTGGTCAAGGCTGATGCCTGAGCCTGGTTCTACAGGAAGGTTCTTCCTTTTAAAAGGGAGTTTGCCATCCCATTGTCCCCACAGACTTGTGCAGAGTGAATTGTTGGGTTGCCCTCCTTAATATTGTAAGGTCTTGAGCTTACCATGTAAAATGCAATGAGACGACTTGTGTTGTGATTTGGTGCTATACAATACACAATTGAGCTGAACTAAATTGAACAAAAATTAAGACTCAGTTTGTTACTTATTTTTTGTACAGTGCCCTCCATTATTGGCACCCTTAGTAAATATGAGCAAAGAAGGTTGTGAAAAGTTATATATTGATCAAATTTTTTGCAAAAAATAAAACTATTTATTTAAAAAACTACTGTGTTCATGGATCTCAAACAATAGCAAAACAGGATTATCAAAAGAATTCATTAAATATAGTTGTGCAACAATGATTGGCACCCCTATGAATTCATATGAGAAATATATTCTCATTGATATTTTACATTTTGTTACTACACCTAGGTGACTAGGAACAGGAAATTGTTCAACCATGACTTTGTTTCACAGGCTTATAAATACAAGGTAACATAGGCCAAATTCCCTTAGTCATTCATAATGGGTAAGACCAAGGAATATAGCTGTGCAGCAAAAGGTTGTTGAGCTTCACAAAATGGGAAGTGGCTATAAGAAAATAGCACAGGCATTGGAAATGCCCATTTCTACCATCAGGGCAATAATTAAGAAGTTACAGTCAACTGGAAAGATTATGAATAAACCTGGAATTAGACGCATCTCTATAGTCTCACAGTGTGAAGAGGATGGTTAGAGTGGCCAAAAAAAAAAATCCCCAAGGATCACAGCTGGAGAATAGCAGAAATTAGATGGGTCTTGGGGTCAGAAAGTCTCCGAAACTACAATCAGAGGTCACCTACATATTTGGAAGGGTTTCAAGAAAAAAGCCTCTACTCTCACCCAAAAACAAACTCAAGCATTTTCAGTTTGCCAGACACTACTGGAACTTCAAATGGGATCGGGTTCTATGGTCAGATGAAACCAAAATAGAGCTTTTTGGCAATTATCACCAGAGGTGGTTGGCATACACAGAGAGGTAGCCATATGGAAAAGTACCTCATGTCCACAGTTAAATATGGTGGTGGCTCTTTAATGTTTCGGGGCTGTTTTTCCTGCAAGAGGACCTGGACATTTTGTTAGGACATGGTGTCATGGACTACCCAAATATCTACAGATTTTAAATGAAATCCTGACTACCCTTGCCAGAAAACTTAATAACTCATGGTTGGATCTACCAGCAGCACAATGATCCAAAAAAAAAAAAAAAACCCACATCATAACAAAGACAAAAATGGATTACTGTCCACAAAATCAAGGTCCTGCCATGATCATCCCAGTCCCCATAGAACATCTGTGGTGAAGAGTAGAGTCCACCAGCATGGACCTCAGAGTTGAGAGATTCTGTACGGCAAAATGGTCTCGGATCCCTTGCTATGTATTCTCCAACCTCAGGCATTGTAAGAGCAAACTCAGAGCCATTATCTTGGTAAAGGGAGGTAGCACAAAGTATTGAAAAAAAGGGTACCAAAAATTGTGGCACACATTTAACAAAGTTTTTCTTAGGTTTTATAAACCCGTGTTTTGTTTGCAATTGTTTGATATCAATGAGAGCAGAGTATTTTTGTGAATTTTTTAAATAAAAAGATAAAAAATTTAACAATTTCACAGCCTTCTTTGCTCATTTACCAAGGGTGCCAATATCAGTGAAGGGCACTGTAAATAAATTGGTTTTACTTTAAAACTGATCCTTGATGGTATGGTGTCTTTCCTTAACAACAACAACAAAAAATGGTATTAGTATGATTATTCATTGCACTTCTACTGTAAAGTTTTACCCTATACTTGTATTTAGAAAGTCTGCTGTTACACACCAAAATTTACTAAGAAGTGTGGGTCAAAAATCTGATGATCTGAAATGCAGAGTTTGAGCCAAACACAACTTATTGTTTTTACTACTAACTAATTTATGAACAATGTTCCCTGGTATTTCAGTTGAAAGCCAAAATTACATTAAAATTAGTTACACAAAGACTCAAAATTGTGGAAGGGAGGGGAAGCCTACACGCCATACTCAGAACTTGGCTACAGACTGACACTTAGTGAACACTAGCAGGAGTTTCACCTCTTTCCTGTGGCCTCTGTAGGATTGAACCAAGCAGCAAAGTTGAAAACAGAGATAAGACATTCCACTTAGACAGCCCCAAACCCCAGTTCAAAGATGCTGTCGTGACTGGTGCCAACAGATCCAGGGTGGACGTACAAACACACCATTAATAATCATTAGCAGCCTTTGTCAGAGGGGCCACCTGGCCCAGTGTTGCAGTAAATCCATAAAATTATCCACCCACCCCCAGAATGCCACAAGCAGGTTGAGAAACAAGCCTTGTCACAGATTCACCAAGATCAGATGATCAGTCCAAGGCTAACTCATTACACGTGTTAACCTTCCCAGAGTAGAACATAATTTTGTTGAATCAGCACATTCCACCATCAGAGCACTTCACATAAGCCATCCCTGAAAATTTATACATCTTTAAAACCACTGCAATCACCTATTTTCTGCCATGTTTCCTTCCATTTTCTTCACGTTTATAACCATTAAGATACCACTAATTGTTCCATTTATTTACCATGTGTTAGTATAATAGTATTAATATGATTGTGTTTTACTACTGGTAGTGTACTTAACATTTAATATATGTTGTCTGGCATGTGTGTTTGTTGGATCATTTTCTGATCGATAAAATTAAGGAAATTCTGATAGTATGACACTAATTTATAATACATACATACATATTTTATATATATATATATATATATATATATATATATATATATATATATATATATATATATATATATATATATATATAAGTATTTCAGACAAAGTTTAATCCACACGTTATGAAAAGCATGGAACCACCCATCTACAGAGACAATAGACTGATTAACATCATGGGCAGAGCATATGGCTCACACCCAGCCCTAAGACAAATCGCTGGTTGGTTGGAACAGTTAAGGGGCAGGACTAGCCAGAAAGAATTAAAATTCAACTCTCTGCTTTTGCTCTTTGCCTCTTCTCTCTTCAGCACCTGGCTTGCTCAGCTCAACTCCTCAAAGGTGGAGGGAAGGCTCCAATCAACATCTGCTTGGAGACCCAGCCTAGAGCGCCCCAGCTTTTCAAACATTCTCCCGCCAGCTCTCCAAACATCCCTCATACTAGAGGCCATTTTGCCATCATTCCAGTTGGTCTTCAGAGATGCCACTCAAATGCCAACCAGACCAGAACATAAGGAAATCCCTTCAACACAACCATGGACAGGCAAGCAATACTGCAGAATTTAGCCAAAACTGGTACATATAATAATGTTTAAAGCCCTACAAAAGTAGTGAAATTAGATTGCTAAAATTAATAGTTGGTTCAGGTCATGTTCTATGAAATTACATCCTTTGTTATAAACTCAGAACTTCCTTCACTCGATTAAAACAATTTTCACCTCTGCTTTCGTGTGTATGTGCGCATGTGCTAGATTAGTTTCCGTCATAGAATAGTTCAATAAAGTTTAGTCCATTTTTAAAAACATACGTGTCTTATTGTTTATGAGGTCTGTTGCTTTGCTACATGCTCTTCAAATAATGTTTCACTGTATTTAGGATATTATTGCCATTGACCCTAGAGGTAATATCTAATGCATAATTAATGAATATGCTAACATCAACTTCTTACTGGACGAACAGTTGATCAGAAATACTAAATTAGCCAAATTTCCCATTTCAAGCTGATCTGCTAGTCTATCCTGCATATTTGGTAGAGAATACAGGTAGCTCAATTTAAACAACTAATTTTTGTTACATATAATTGTGGAGAGTGCAACAATTTAACCCAAAGAGATAATTTTCCCTACATCTCCTTAAATCCAGAGTCTCATTAAAGATCAACAAAAGCAGGTACTGTAAATGTCAATACAATGATGCAACATTGATAGTGACTGTATCCAGGAAAGAAAAGTGATTCAACACTGTAGCATAATGAATTACCAGTAATGTTGTATGTTAGTCTGCATATTTACTTTTACATATTGTACATCACACATGCACAATTAACTAGACCATGAATAATCAGGACAATGTACTTGGCTTACTGTATAATGAAGCACATGGCAAAATATGTTCAACAGTATCTTAATACCTTTTAAAAAACAAAAACTCAGTTATGAAAATTTCTGTACGCGTGCATGCTCCACAGAAGAAAGTCTCGAGTTTAGGACCTCATAAGGAAGTAAATAATGAGAGAATTATAATTTTGGGTGAACTTTCCCTTTAAGAGAAATTCTAATCATGATGACTAAATGAAATTGCATTTAATTGCCTTCAGAGGGTTGGTGAAATAATGCCGAAATCAGGTTGAGATTCACAAAGCAATAAAAGTATTACATTGTTTCAGTTTTTGACTTCAACCTTACTGCAGCTTCCAGTCATAACTTAGTATTACAGTACCAATTTGTAAGGCATGTCTTCTGTAATTTTAAGAATTGGAGATACAAAAATATTTTATTCATATCCATATTAATAAGTATTTAAAGTTATCAAGATGACCTCTTCATTGGACAGATCTGTGTGGAACCAGCTACAGAGTGAAAAACCCTGCTTGTCCATGTATTCAAAAGATAGCAGGGTTCCCTACATATAGTGTATGTTTTGTGCACTTTGAAAGACAGTCCCAAGCAAGACTTGAACCAGAAATGCTCTTCTACCTTGCCACTAAGTGGACATACTACTGATGGGACAGACATTGCTACAATCCAGAGTGAGGAGAAAAAAGGCAGGAAAAGCCAAACAAAGAAGACACCAAAATGGCATAATCAAACAAAGCAGTCTTCTTTACTAAACAGAGACAAAAAAATATCAAAATAGCAATGGTCGTCCATAACTGAAGAAATCTGCAATTCTCACCAATATTTATACTTCCCAAAACATACTTTTTATCTGTTAGTTTGCTTTTTTCAACTGTGTCTTAGATCTTTGTCTTAAGTTCTGGCTCTTTTCCTGGTTCTGCCTTAAATCACTCTTTCCATTCTTTTATCCACTTTCCTTTCTGTTTTCTTTTCTAATTCATATTTTCTTTCATACCTTTTTAAACTCCTTTTACTATTCCATTAGACAAAGCCTTGCCATACCATACTAGTCACCCCACTACACAGGTGTGACAAAAAGCCGGGTCAAAGGCTGGCCTTAATATCCTGCCTGGCAGGTGAAGGCAATCCCGGTTATCAAGCCTGGTGTATTCTGGGTAACTGAGTTCCCCCACATGCAACTCTCACTGTGTGCCGCTGCTGCCCTCTGCTGCCTTACGGGGGTGTAGCGCAGCCTTTTACACCTCCCTTGTGCCTTAAAGTGTCTTAAAATGCTACTAGCAACATATGGAGAAAAGAAGCATTTGTTTTTATCCTATGTGCAATAATATGGCAATGACAGTTCCATGGATGCAGCATTCCCTATTATTGAAACACGACATTAGTTTTAATGTGGACTTTTCTTTTCTCTCACATTGTATTTCTGAGATAAAAACATGGACTCAAAACTTTTTGTGTCTTACTAGTGATAAGACTGAGGATTTGCTTATTGTCTCTTCTCATCTGCTTCATAAAGCTGGATCACTAATGTTGAAGGTAGACAGCTCTGCGTTGGAGTCCCAAACAAAATTAAAAAATGTAGGAGTCATATTTGATTAGAGTTTGTCTTTTGACCCACATGTACAATCTACTGTGAAGAATTCCTTTTTTCATCTCAGAAATTTTGCTAGACTTTGCCCTATGCTATCTTCTCCTGTGACTGAAAGGCTTATCAACATTTTTGTTTTTTCTCGGATTGATTACTGCCATGTACTTCTTGCTGGGGTTCCTAAAGCCACACTAAATTAATTGCAACGTGTACAAAATTCTGCTACTAGGATCCTAACTGGTGTCAGGAGAAATGAACACATCACTCCAATACTGAAGTCCTTGCACTGGCTCCCGGTCAGTTTCTGCCTTGATTTTAAAATCCTTATGCTCACATATAAGGCACTGCATGGTCTGGCCCCTCAGTATCTGTCTGCACTTTGAACTCTATATACTCCCAAGTGTTATCTGCGCTCCTCTCGAGCTGGTCTACTGGCTGTCCCACAGACACGATTGCGATCTGTAGGGGACAGGGCTTTCTCGTCCTATGCTCAGAGACTCTGGAATGCACTCCCTGCTCATATTAGAGATGCACAGAATTTAACCATTTTTAACCATTTAACCATAAAACTCATCTTTTTAGTTTAGCTTTTTTCTTAATGGTTTTAACCATTTTGTATTCAAGTCTGTTCTTTGTTTTTGGATGGTTTGTTTTTATGTGTATTTATTTATTTTTTGTATTTTCTTATTGTTCCTTGAGAAGCTGCTTTAAACGTGCTATATAAAGGCACTATATACAAATAAACTTTATTATTATTATTATTATTATTATTATTATTATTATTATTATTATTATTATTATTATCTCCCGAATACAAAGTCCAAACTTAGTGAATCTTGACAAACATAGACAACAGGACATTCTGAGGATGCATACCAAGTTTTGTCAAATTCTGCCAATAGAGCGTGCTACAACTATAAAAAACTTGTATGATCCAGGAAGTTGAAAATTGGTATGCATCATCTTTAGTGGATGTCCTAAAGTATCCTCTATTATGACTTGGATACATTAAAAAACATGGCCTTCAGCGACTAATAAATTGAAATCTGAATTGAATATCCATTACAAAAATGGATATATTCTTGTGAAAACAAATAGGTGCAGCAAATTTTGTGAAAATCGGCCACAAGGTGCCTTGTATGATAGAATCACACTTCATATTTCATCTGAATCCCTGCTTTAAGCCTGATCAAGAATAAATCTACTTTTTATGATTATCTATAAAAATTATTGACCATTCTACTTTGTTAAAAAAAAATTTAATTTTTTTAATTAACTTTTTCAAACTCATCTTAGGTCATATGTTCAATTCTTACCAAACTTGGCATGTATCATCCCCAGACCCTCATGAAATTTATCAGAATAATTTGTTTTATCATTTTTATCTGACATACAGGCTGATATGTTACACAATATTAGATACATGACATTAGACACATGCTATTAGATACAATATAATAGATACATGAGATTAGATACATGTTATTTGATGCATGAAACATGATATTAGATACATGATATTAGAAACATGATACATGTTTTTAGAGACATGATACATTATTAGATTCATGATATTAGACACATGATATTAGATATATGTTATTTAATACATGATACATGACATTGGATACTACATACACTGATATTAGATGCATGATATAAGATACATGTTATTAGATACATGCTATCAGATACATGATATTAGATATATTATAGTAGATACATGATAAATCATTAGGTACATGATACCTAAAATTAGAAACTTGATACATGTTATTAGATACATGATATGTAATATTAGATCCATGATATTAGACAGATGATATTAGATACAAGATATTAGACACATATTAGATATATGATACATCATATTAGATACATGATTTTAGATGCATGATATTAGATACATGTCATCAGACACACGATACGTGATATTATATACATGATATTAAATACATAATGCATGATATTGGATACATGATACATTATATTAGATACTTAATATTAAATACATGTTAGTAGATACATGCTATTAGATACATGGTTTTAGATTAATAATTTTAGATACATGATTTTAGATACTTGATATTAAATACATGATGCATGATAGTACATTTACATTTATTCATTTAGCAGACTCTTTTATCCAAAGCGACTTACAAATGAGAAAATACAAGCAAAGCGATATTTTTAGTAAATACAAGCAATTAGAAAATACAAGCAAAGCGATATCTTTAGTAGGTACATGATTAGATACATGATACATGAGATTAGATACATAACGTTAGATACATGATAGATGATATATACATATTAGACACCTGATACATGATATTAGATACATGATACATGCTTTTAGATGCTTGCTATTAGATACATGATATTAGATAAATTTCATCAGATCCATGATATTAGATACATGATACATAATATTAGATACTTGATACATTATATTAGATACATGATATTAGATACATTATATTAGGTACATGATGCATGATAGATACATTATATTAGATACATTAAATTCAATTTTATTTGTATAGCGCTTTTTACAATAGACATTGTCTCAAAGCAGCTTTACAGAAATATATACACACGGTGTACAGATATTAAAAGTGTCAATTTATCCCAATTGAGCAAGCCGGTGGCGACGGTGGCAAGGAAAATCTCCCTAAGATGTTAAGAGTAAGAAAGCTTGAGAGGAACCAGACTCAGAAGAGAACCCGTCCTCATCTGGGTAACAACAGATAGTGTGAAAAAGTTCATTATGATTTTATATTAAGTCTGTTTGGCCTTAGAAGCAGCCATAGTCCCAGCAATCTGGAATTGGAGTAGATGAGAGCCCCATCCAGAGGTAGGACATCCGAAACGGATCAGGCAGATCCAAGAGCAGAAAGGACCAGGATCACTTGTATCTCCATAAAATCTAATAAGTATCTTGTATCATGTATGTAATATCACGCATCATGTATCTAATACCATAGATCTAATTTCATGTATCTAAAATCATGAATCTAATGTCATGTATCATGTGTCTAATATGATTGTGACCCTGACAAGGAGTAAGCGGTAGAAGATGATGGATGGATGGAATATCATAATATACCTAATACCATGTATCTAATATCATGTTGCATGTATCTAATATGATTTATCTAATATTATCTATCATGTATCTAAAATAATGTATCTAATATCATGTATCTACAAGCATGTATCATGTATCTAATATCATGTATCTAATATTGTGTATCATGTATCTAAATTCAAGTGTCTAAAATCATCTATCGAATATCATGTATCATGTATCTAATATCATCTATTATGTGTCTAATATCATGTAGCTATTATCATGTATCTAATCGAGTTACATGTATCTAATACCATGTATCTAATGTCACATATCACGTATCTAATATCATGAATCTAATATCATATAATGTATTTAATATAATGTAGCTAATATGATGTATCTGATAGCATGTATCATGTAACTAATATCATTTATCTAATGATACATGACATTAGATACACGTTATTAGATACATGATATTAAATACCTGATAGCATGTACATGATACGTGTTATTAAATACATGATAGTAGCACATGATACATGATATTAGATCCATGATTTTAGATACATGATACAGATACATGATATTAGACATAATGAGATACATGATATTAGATACACGATACATGTGTTACAACCCGCTATCTTTGGGATGGGAAGTTTTTTTGTGTGCTGTGCTATATTTTGTGTGCAGGTCTGAACTCCCTCCCATAGTTTCCAGCCTGCCCTAGCCTGCCTTGCTCCCGCCTCCCAGGATGACATCACTAAATGGCGGCCAGATTTAAAGTGGAAGCGGAATGAGAATTGAGTTGGCTTGGCTTGATGTGTGTTGGTGGTTTAGAGAGTGTGTTTTGTTGTGCTGAGTTATGCTATATTCCGACTGCTATTCTGGTTTTTGACTTTTGCCTGTGTTTTGGACTTTGAGTTTGGTTGACCCTGTTTATGTATATTCTATCCACCATTGTATGCATGTTCACTTGGTTCACTGGCAGTAGGGGTGTGGCTGCTATTTCTTTTGGGAAAGGGTCCTTTTGTCTCAGTTTTTGGCTTGGGTAGTTAGGGATGTATTTGTATTTTCTTTGTTACTTTTCCTACCTACCTAGCTAGCTACTTAACAATAGAATTCTTTTATTATTTTGGCCTTGGCCCACACTGAAGTAATGCCTGGTTTTGTTACTCAAATTCTTTTTCAGCAGAAGGGTTGTCCATCTTCACTGAAGACTTTTGAGATTGCTTCTGATTTTCAAGATACTCCACTCTGTCTTGTTATTATTCTGTTCCTGTGTTTGCTTGATTGTTTTGCTTGGTGATTATAACATTGTGTACATAACTATATTTGCTTGTTACTGGTGTTTTCTTCCTTGTTTCCTTAGTCCTGATTTTCAGCATTGTCCTTCCTGCATTGTCTTGATACATTTGCTTTACTGAATAATGGGTCCCATTCCGTAAGTGAAGATACATTTTCATTAGCCTATTTGCAACTGTAGAAACTAGTGACTGTAAAAATCCTCCTGTCTATGTATGTTTTAATTAAGGTCCTTTTAATGTGTACAAGGGCTTGGAAAAACTTCTTGCTGAATAAGCTTTAAATGAAGTCTTTTTTTTTTTTTTCTTTTTCCTATTTCCAGTGATTTCAAAAGGAACTACCTCCTCTGCCCTGTCTGTAAGAAGACCTGGGCTTGCCTGTCGGTGCATCTGTGCAGAGTCTGTGTGAAGACGTGTGTTGAAGCAGCAGTGGAGCAGGCAAAGGTGGAAATGTGTGCGCTTCTGGCAACAGGCAGGGTGTTTAATTATGGCTGGCTATGTCAGATTTTGGCTGCTGCTGAACCAATCAGCAGGTAGGTGGAAGATCTTTTCAGTCCTTTAAAAACTTCTGGTCTCCTTCTGTCTGAAATGTGTTTACAGGCAATCTAAACCTTGATTTCTGTTTTTGAAAGGCTGATTGAGGAACTGGAGAGTCACTTTTTGGTAGTGACCGGTGTGCCCCCACCACTACCTACTGCCACTGAAAGGTCCGGCCCTTCCTCATCCAGAGCCATACAGGCAAAAGGTTGGGCAGCGAGTCATAAGAGAGCACCTCTCTCAGCAGTGGTGAGAATCTGTTGGAGCTTTACTGAGTGACTGTCAGACATGCAGTTTTATAACCAAACACCTTTTCCTCACTGCAGTTACCGTGGTGTGCAGTGGACCAACCCAGCAAGAAAGCTGATGACAGAGAAGGGGCTTTACAAGAAGTACTCTATCGACCATGCATTGCTGAAGGTTTTTTTTCCTTTCACCTTTGCAGAAAGACCTTCAAAATGAGAACCCTAAACAGGTGAGGACTACCATAAAAACATTTTAGAGTTTATTAATTTGCTATCCAAGAAAACTATTTTCACACTGCAAAATGGTCATGATGACAAGGTCATCTAGTGTCTCTTTTCAGATTGAAAAAGTTGCACAGTTTGTTACATGAACCCATGGGCACCATCTCTGGAATTCGTCTGGGACAGGGAGAGGACTCGGCAGTTTTTCAGGGAGCTGACTGATGCGGGGCTTTCAAAGCAGACTCAACTACATGAAAAACCTGAAAAGGTTGGTAGAATTTGGCGTTTTCTTTTTTTGTATTAAAATTTGTGCACACAAACTTATTTGGGCTTGAATACATGTACATGCTTTTTATACAGCTTCCTAACCTAACAGATGATCATCACCAACCTGAGGCATGATCACAAGGATCTCCATACAGACTGTAGGGAATTCATTGAGTAGCTTGGACTACTGCAGAAGAGCTGCAGTAAGAAAGTGAGCAAGGAGATTACCCAAAAAAGGTAAGTTTATTTTTTGTACCCATTTGAATGAATTACACCAAATATATGAGCAATGTGATAAATATTATTTGTTACTATGATCTTTTCCATAGGCACTAGAGGTTGACAGAAGATGCTGAACTGACAAATCATGACAGCACAGCTGTGCTCAGGGCTGCCAAAGGAGACTTCCTGGCCATCAATTGGAAGCTGCTCTCAGAGAAACAGTTGACCACCGACGAGTGCTTGGATAATATGTACTATCTCCAGGCACTGGTCATACTGAAGCACCTCCAATGACCGGGCGTGGTGAAGCACATGACTAAGTACTATTGCTTTTTTAAAAATTTCATAGTGAATCATCTGATGTTTTTGCCATTACCAACATTAATCGTTGTGATATCCTTGTTTTGTGTAGGTTCGGGAGTGGCTGAACAAGACCACTACGTCGGGATACACAGTTGTGGGTGTCAAGGAGCACAAGACAAGTGCTCAACAAGTGGCCACATTTGCCCTTTCCCAGGAAGAGGATACTGTAAGTTGGAAATAAGTTTCCTGTCAGAAACAGGATGCATTAATTTATGTTAATGTTATTAATGAAGTAAAGTAATTACTTAAAATTTTCCTCTGCCAACAGTGGTTTGAGCTGTACTACACATGTGTGGCCACAACTCCAGTCCTGCATCAGGAAGTGGAAGAAGGAAGATATGGATGAGACAGAAGAGATTCATTCTCTCATCCATGAGTGGAAGAATATACAATTACATATATATACAATACAACTTGCAACGGCTGCACATAAAGTAAGCTGACCATCATGATTCATTTCCCATACTATATGTACGGCGTCTGTGGTGTGAGGATACGGGGGTGTGTATATCTATCTAGATATCTATCTATCTATAAATATATATCTATATATAGATATCTATAAATATATTTAGAGAGCTATATATATATATATATATATATATATATATATATATATATATATATATATATAGATATATATATATAGATATATATATATATATATATAGATATATATATATATATATATATATATATATATATATAGAGATATATATATATATATATATATATATATATATAGATATATAGATATATAGATATATAGATATATAGATATATAGATATATAGATATATAATATATATATATATTTAGATATCTAAATATATATATATATATAAGATAGATATCTATATACATATACAAATATATCTACATATAAGATAGATAGATATCTATATATATATATATATATATATATATATATATATATATATATATATATATCTACATATAAGATAGATATATAATATATATATATATTTAGATATCTAAATATATATTTGTTTATATATATTTAGATATCTAAATATATATATTTGTTTATATAGATATCTATATAAATCTCTCTCATATATATATATATATATATAAGATAGATATCTATATACATATATAAATATATCTACATATAAGATAGATAGATATCTATAAGCATATATATAAATATATCTACATATAAGATGTATATAGATATCTATCTATATATATAAATATATCTACATATAAGATAGATAGATATCTATATACATATATAAATATATCTATATATAGATATATTTATATATATATTT